>NC_092714.1:136867313-136988890 GCF_047496885.1 Scyliorhinus torazame
CACCCGGGTCCCTCACTTCCTTAGCACTTACAAGCCGTCTTTTCACTCGGCAAAATGACCACCCCCTGCGACTGAGTCAAACCCCAAGTCAACCCCTGACCCACCCATCCCTTTCTCAGACTAACCTGATCCCTCGCCCGGAGGTGCATCTCCTGCAGAAAGACCACCCCTGCCTTCAAACTCCTTTGATGCGCAAAGATCCAAGATCTGTTCACTGGCCCTTTTAGCCCCCGCATGTTCCATGTCATAAGCCTTACCAGAGGCTTGTGTCCCCACTCCCCTCCACTGTCTACCATCCTCCCTTACCAATTCTGTCCCCTTGAATTCTACCCTGAATCGGGCCCATCCAAGATGGCCCCTTCTCCACCCATAACCACACTTCTCCTCCAACACTGCCACGTTGCATCTCCGTTGACTATCCCCCCCCACCACAACTTCCTTCGGCCATCCATTGCTGCCATTTCCCCACCTCATATCCGTTCACCAGCATTACCTGCCAGAGTGACAGCTCCTGCTCGAAGACTCCTCCTATCTACCTATCCATTCCTCCCTCCATCCCTCCCTTTTTGGGCTGTGCAAGCTGCTCCCTGTGGACTTGCCCCTCCCAAACAAAATCACAGGTCACCTCCTCCAAAAAATAAAACACAGGTGGCAGGAGGGGGAGGGCAGTTGTCTCCATACAAACTTATTACTACTGACTACCTGTAGGCTACCAGAGGTGCCAATTTGCAGGAAAATTAGAGCAGCAAAAACGGGGACTTTAAATATTCAAATATATAACATATTAGTAATAGAGTAAAGGGCACAAAAGAAAGGAGGAGTTTCTGAAGTGTGTGCGTTCAGGAGAATTTTCTTGATTATTATACTTTTAGACCAATGATGAAGGAGGCTGCTGGATTTGTTTTTTGAAAACGAGGTGGGTCAAGGTATCAGGGGAAACAGTGATCAGGGGATCATAAGGTTTAGGTTAGCCATTGAAAAAGGACACGGAACAATTTAGAGTAAATATTCTTAATGCAAGAGGGCCAATTTCAGCTGGAGGAGAACGGATCTGGTCCAGATAAACTGGAATCAAAGATTGGCAGGTAGAACTGTAAGAAACTTTCGAACTTTAGACATTCAAATGGTCATTGGATAGACATATGGACAATAAGGGAATAGTGTAGATGGGCTTTAGAGTGGTTTCACAGGTCGGCGCAACATCGAGGGCCGAAGGGCCTGTACTGCGCTGTAATGTTCTATGTTCTATATGTTAACATATAGTCATCCCAATGAAATCACTCCCATCTGAGAAGGATGAAAAGGACCCCCCACCCTCCAACCCCTACAGTATCCGTGTCCTCTGAACTCCAATGTGCCAACTCCTCCGTCTCCCACCAAAGTTCCGGTTCCCCATCAAAGTTCAGTTCTCCCCCAGTTTATGCTCTTTAATAAAGTCATTGGCCTCCTCTGGAGTTTAAAAATAATACTCCCAGCCTTCGAACGTCACCCGCAGTTTCGCTGGGTACAGCACCCCAAACCGGATCTGTCGGTATAGAGAGCCGCCTCGAACCCAGCAGGCCTTTTTGCCAGCTCTGCTCCAATGTCCTGGTATATTCGGACCTTGTTCCCCTTCTCCCTGGCACACCACAGGATCTTTTCCATCTCCACAAACCTGTGCAGCCTTACAATCACTGCCCGTGGCAGCTCCCTCACTCTTGGCTTCGGCCTTGAGACTTCTGCACTCGGTCCACCACTGGGGCCTTGTCCAGCACCACCTCCACCACCCGCCTGCCAGCATCCTCAAGACAGATCTCATGGCACTTGTGCCTCCCAACCTTCAGGCAGGCTGATGGCAGGTTCTGCCTTCTAGATCAATTCTTCTGCTCGCCAACCTTTGCTCTGAACAACTTGCAAAAGTCCCCCAGGAGCCCCACCTCTGCCTTCAATGCCACCACCCGATAACTATGGTCCGACATCACCCTCGCCATCTCCTGGATCTGCCACCCCTGTGCCTCCAAGCACTACTCGATTCTTTCCATTGAGCCTTTCAGGGATGCACCACTCCTTCGATGGATCTTCCTGCATTTCCATTCTTTGTTGGTGAAACTCCTCTTTAACGAACGCCCTTCAGCTGCTCGATCTGGGGTTTTCCAAACTGCGACGACCCTTCCCCCTCCGCCATCTTTCCAATTGCTACTGTCCCACAGGTCTCCAGTTCCTTGGCAAGGTCTTTAAACTTCTTCTGCCTGGTCTGATAACCAGCAGACATGCCACTCCTGGGGGGAACTTCTCCTCCACACCTTCAACTACATTTTTCGGTCAAAATTATCCCGTAAAAAGAACTCAGATCTACGCCTTCGGGTCGGAGCTGCCCCGTGTGCGATCACTCACTCCATAGCCACCACCGAAAGTCAAAAAACATCTGGAAAAAATTTCCAATTAAGGGGCAATTTAGCATGGCCAATCCACCTAACCCCGAACATCTTTGGGTTTGAGCATGAGACCCACGCAGACACGGGGAGAATGTGCAAACTCCACACAGACAGTAACCTGGGGCCAGGATTGAACCCAGGTCCTTGGCACCGTGAGGCATCAATGCTAACCACTGCGCCATTGTGCTGCCCTGCAAAGAAAAACATGGCAGGGAAACATTATAATGCATTTAGGTGGTTTTAAATAAGCTACCGACTTGGCATTTGTTTCACTGTTTAGCATAACAATTAAATCCTTTAATTCTCTACATATTACAGAAACAAGGAGTGGTGGGAGAAGTTGTTTTGTAGGAACAAAAACAACCAGTTCACAGGGCAAAATATGCCCAAGTGTCGTCTTGTACAGCAAATAAATCTAGATAGTAATGCTGAAAAAAAATCATTTATGGCAGCTTTGTTACTTTTTTCATACTTTTTTCCCTCCTTTCCTAGCCTTGTCCCCCTGGAGTATTTTGCAGTGTATTAGGACTGTATGGTTAATTCCTTCTGTTCAAGCAAAATGCTCTTTATCTTCAAAATATTTAACCTTGCAAATTACCCATTCAATCACCAAATTTCCTTTCCAAACTCTTTGAATATTGTCAATTAACAAATTTGTGGTAATTTCATCCACAACTCCACATTCAAATCTCTAAATCAGATACCTGTACTACCATAGCACTGAAATGGCTGATAAGGATGCAGTAGTAGTGGGAAGTTGTGCTTGGAGTCCGAGGAGATAGGAGAGGTGCTAAATTAATATTTTTTGTCAGTATTCACACAGGAAAAAGACAATGTTGTCGAGGAGAATACTGAGATTCAGGCTACTAGACTACAAGGGCTTGAGGTTCACAAGGAGGAGGTGTTAACAATTCTGGAAAGTGTGAAAATAGATAAGTCCCCTGGGCCGGATGGGATTTATCCTAGGATTCTCTGGGAAGCTACGGAGGAGATTGCTGAGCCTTTGGCTTTGATCTTTAAGTCATCTTTGTCTACAGGAATAGTGCCAGGAGACTGGAGGATAGCAAATGTTGTCCCCTTGTTCAAGAAGGGGAATAGAGACAACCCCAGTAACTATAGACCAGTGAGCCTTACTTCTGTTGTGCGCAAAATCTTGGAAAGGTTTATAAGAGACAGGGTGTATAATCATCTGGAAAGGAATAATTTGATTAGACATAGTCAACACGGTTTTGTGAAGGGTAGGTCGTGCCTCACAAACCTTATTGAGTTCTTTGAGAAGGTGACCAAACAGGTGGATGAGGGTAAAGCAGTTGATGTGGTGTATATGGATTTCAGTAAAGCGTTTGATAAGGTTCCCCACGGTAGGCTACTGCAGAAAATACGGAAGCATGGGATTCAGGGAGATTTAGCAGTTTGGATCAGGAATTGGCTAGCTGGAAGAAGACAAAGGGTGGTGGTTGATGGGAAGTGTTCAGACTGGAGTCCAGTTACTACTGGTGTACCACAAGGATCTGTTTTGGGGCCACTGCTGTTTGTCATTTTTATAAATGACCTGGAGGAGGGCGTAGAAGGATGGGTGAGTAAATTTGCAGATGACACTAAAGTCGGTGGAGTTGTGGACAGTGCGGAAGGATGTTACAAGTTACAGAGGGACATAGATAAGCTGCAGCGCTGGGCTGAGGTGTGGCAAATGGAGTTAAATGCAGAAAAGTGTGAGGTGATTCATTTTGGAAGGAATAACAGGAAGACAGAGTACTGGGCTAATGGTAAGATTCTTGGCAGTGTGGATGAGCAGAGAGATCTCGGTGTCCATGTACATAGATCCCCGAAAGTTGCCACTCCGGTTGAGAGGGTTGTTATGAAGGCGTACGGTGTGTTAGCTTTTATTGGTAGAGGGATTGAGTTTCGGAGCCATGAGGTCATGTTACAGCTGTACAAAACTCTGGTACGGTCGCATTTGGAGTATTGCGTGCAATTCTGGTCGCCGCATTATAGGAAGGATCATAGTTTATCATAGAATTTACAGTGCAGAAGGAGGCCATTCGGCCCATCGAGTCTGCACCGGCTCCTGGAAAGAGCACCCTACCCAAGGTCAACACCTCCAACCCATCCCCATAACCCAGCAACCCCACCCAATACTAAGGGCAATTTTGGACACTAAGGGCAATTTATCACAGCCAATCCACCTAACCTGCACATTTTTGGACTGTGGGAGGAAACCGGAGCATCCGGAGGAAACCCACGCACACACGGGGAGGATGTGCAGACTCCACACAGACAGTGACCCAAGCCGGAATCGAACCTGGGACCCTGGAGCTGTGAAGCAATTGTGCTATCCACAATGCTACCGTGCTGCCCTGTGGAAGCATTGGAAAGGGTGCAGAGGAGATTTACCAGAATGTTGCCTGGTATGGAGGGAAGATCTTATGAAGGAAGGCTGAGGGACTTGAGGCTGTTTTCGTTAGAGAGAAGAAGGTTAAGAGGTGACTTAATTGAGGCATACAAGATGATCAGAGGATTGAATAGGGTGGACAGTGAGAGCCTTTTTCCTCGGATGGTGATGTCTAGCACGAGGGGACATAGCTTTAAATTGAGGGGAGATAGATATAGGACAGATGTCAGAGGTAGGTTCTTTACTCAGAGAGTAGTAAGGGCGTGGAATGCCCTGCCTGCAACAGTAGTGGACTCGCCAACACTAAGGGCATTCAAATGGTCATTGGATAGACATATGGATGATAAGGGAATAGTGTAGAAGGGCTTTAGAGTGGTTTCACAGGTCGGCGCAACATCGAGGACCGAAGGGCCTGTACTGCGCTGTAACATTCTATGTTCTATGTTCAAACCATGTTCTATCCAGGTGACTGTGCCCAAGCTGCATTATCCCACCTAGCACACTGGGCTAAATCGCTGGCTTTTAAAGCAGACCAAGGCAGGCCAGCAGCACGGTTCAATTCCCGTACCAGCCTCCCCGAACAGGCGCCGGAATGTGGCGACTAGGGGCTTTTCCACAGTAACTTCTTTTGAAGCCTACTCGTGATAATAAGCGATTTTCATTTCATTTCATCTGCATCTTTTTTCATGAGTAAGCACATCATCTTCCTCCAATATCTTTCAGCTTGATAGGACTATAGCCAGAGCATCACCACCCATGGCTTCTCCTGGCTCCTCCAGAGTCCTTCACATCTTGCGCCTTGCACCCCAATTTTCCTCATCCACATGTGGATGGCTGCAACAGTTATGTGGTCAGCTTCCAAATGCTCACTCAGGCACCTTCAGTTCTGCCGCTCACTACCTTTCCTCCACACCTCCTCTGCTTCTATGTGGTGAGACTGCTCCTCTGATATTCCAATCTTGGATAAGATTCAACTCCCTCAGATGAATATCAACTCTGCAGCCAACTGCCTTAGCCCCTGCCACAACTTTGATACTCTTGCCACCAACTCCATTCTAACCACCATCCCAGCCAAATATTTGGAATCTATGCATCCTATTCAACTCCTAAGATGAGCTCATACTCCACATGTTTCCCATCACAAAGACTGCCCACTTCATCTCTGTAACATCTGTTGCTCGAATCTTTATCCATGCCAACATCATGAGTGGCACGGTGCCACAGTGGTTAGCACTGCTGCCTCACAGCTCCAGGATCCCGGGTTCAATTCCAGCCTCGGGTGACCGTTCGTGTGGAGTTTGCACTTTCTCCTGTGTCTGCATGGGTTTCCTCCTATAGTCCACAGATATGCAGGTTAGGTTGATTGGCCATGCTAAATTGACCCTTAGTGAACAAAAGGCTAGGTGAGGCTACTGAGTTACGGGGATAGGGCGGAGGCGCGGGCTTAAGTCGGGCCCTCTTTCCAAGGGCCAGTGCAGACTCGATGGGCCAAATGGCCTCCTTCTGCACTGTAAATTCTATGATTCTATGAGCTTTTGGCTTGACGACTGCATTGCTCTCTTGGCTGGCCTCCCATCCCCAGGAAATGGCATTTCGTCTCAAAATCCACTGCCTGCACCCTACCCTGGAAAATTATCGCTCATCCTTACCGACATACATTAGATCTCATTCCTATAAAAAAACTTCATACTTTTTTCCCTTCCTTCCTAGCCTTGTCCCCCCTGGAATATTTTGCAGCACAGGAGACAGGCATTTACGCATCGAGTCAATGCCAGGTCTCTGCAAGACAATCCAGCTAGTCCCACCCTCCCATTATTTTCCTATAGCCTTGCAATTTTTTTTTATAGTTCTCCAAATCCTCTTCAAAAGTCAAGATTGAATCTGCCTCCACGACCCTTCCAAACAGTGAATTCCAGATTATAACCACTCGCTGCATAAAAATCCTTTTTTCGCCTTTAGTTCTTTTGCCAATCATCTTAAATTGGTTTCTTCTGGTCTTGACCCTTTACCAATAGGAACAATTTATCTCCATCTCTGTCTAAACCCCTCATGATTTTATTTGAACACGTCCAATAAATGTCATCTCAATTTTCTCTGCTCAAAGAAAACAAGCCCCAACATCTCCATTCTGTTCATGTTATTGAGGATCCTCATTTCTCGCATCATTATTGTAAATCTTTTTTCTGCCTCCCCAAGGATTTCACATCTTTTCTAAAGTGTAGTACATGGAATTTGACAAACTCCACTTATGGCCAAACTAGTGCTTTTATTAAGTTTATCCTAATTTCCTTGCTTTTGTACTTTATGTCTCGATTTGTAAAGTTGAGATCTTATATGCCTTTTTAACCATTTTCTCAAGCTGCCCTGCAATGTTCAATGAGCTGTCAACATATACTCCCAGGTTTCTCTCCTTTAGCTTATTGTGCATCACACTATCATTCTACTAATATGTATAACATTGCATTTCTCTGCATTACATTTAATCTCCAGATGTCCACCAATTATACCTGGGCTCCTGGGTCTTCTGACACACCGAAGATCGCCACCTCTGGACTCGGCACCACCCTCACTTGTAATACCTCTGACATGACGTCAGAAAACCCCTGCCATGAAACCCCTCAGCCTTGGTCATGCCCAAAACATATGAACATGGTTCACAGGACCCCCGCACAGCATCCATCCTCCACCTCCTCAAAAGAACCTGCTCATCCGGGCCACAGTCATGTGTGCCCCGTGGACCACCTTAAATTGTAACAGGCGGAGCCTGGCGCACGACGAGGATGCATTGACTCTCCTCAAGGCCTCCTCCCATAATCCACCATCCAACTCCCCACCCAGCTCCTCTTCCCACTTTCTCTTCACCTCCCTTATCGGGGCCCCCTCCCACTCCATCAGCTCCTTAGAGATCTCGGAGAACTTTCCCTCTCCTACTCCTGTTCTCTTGTCTATCTTATCCTGTAGACCCTGGGGCGACAGGTACGGGAAGGTGGAAACCTGCATCTGCACAAAATCTCTCATCTGCAGGCACCGGAACCCATTCCCCCCGGGCAACTCAACCTCCTCCTCCAGCTCCTCCAAACTTGGGAAACCCTCATCAATAAAGAGATCCCCAAATTTCTCAATCCTTCCCGCTGCCACTTCCGAAACCCCCCGTCCAGCCCCTCGGAGCGAACCAGTGATTGCCACATATCGGCGCCCACACCGATGCCCCCTCTAATCCCATATGCTGCCTCCACTGTCCCCATACCCTCAGGGCTGCCACTGCTACCGGGCTTGTGGAGTACCGAGCTCCCAAACAAATGCAGAGATTTCTGCATTCACCATTTTGAAGAAAGCCTTGGGAATAAAAATTGGGAGACTCTGGAAAACAAACAAAAACCCCGGGAGGACTGTCATTTTAACTGTCTGTACCCGCCCCGCCAATGACAACGGGAGCATATCCCCCTCCAAATACACCCCCTCATCTGTTCCACCAGCAGCCCCAAATTCAGATTATGCAGCTGTTCCCACTCCCGATCCACCTGGATACCCAAATATCGAAAGCTCACTCCCACCACCTTGAACGGCATCTCCCCAGTCTCTTCTCCTGTCCCCTCGCCTGGATCAAAAAGACCTCACTCTTACCCATATTCAATTTGTATCCCGAAAACTGGCCGATTTCCTCTAATATCCCCATAATCCCTTCAATTCCCCCAAACGAGTCAGTTTGTACAGCAGTAGATCGTCCGTGTAAAGCGAGGCCCTGTGTTCCACACCCACCCCTTACTATCCCCTGCCAGACCGTCGACGCTCTCATTGCCAATGCCAACGGCTCTATAGCCAAGGCGATCTCACCCGATTCGTCCGCACACTCGCCACTGGTGCCTGGTATAGCAACCGGACCCAATCCACAAATCCCTGCCCACATCCAAACCGCCCCTCGACCTCCCATAAGTATTCCCACTCCACCCGATCAAAGGCCTTCTCTGCATTCATGGCCACCACCACCTCTACCACGCGCCCCTCTGGAGGCATCACAATTACATTAAGTAACCTCTAATTTTGGTCGCCAAATGCCACCCCTTAACGAACCCCGTCTGGTCCTCCCCTATTACCCCTGGGAAGGTATCCTCAATCCTTGTGGCCAGGATCTTCGGAAACAGTTTGGCATCCACATTTAACAGAGAGATCAAACTATATGACCCACAGTTTTCCGTGTCCTTAACCCGTTTTAAAATGAGGGAGATCAACACCTGTGACAACGTCGTGGGGAGCCCTCCCAACTCCTTTGCTTTATTGAAGGTTCTTACCAACAGCAGTCCCAACACCCCCGAGAACATCTTGTAGAATTCCACTAGGTACCCATCCGGTCCCGGGGCTTTACCCGGTTGCATCGCCTCCACACTCCACTACTTCTCCAAGTCCAATTGGGACTCCGAAAGCCCTCCACCAACTCCTCGTCCACCTTCGAGAACTCCAACCCTCCCAGGAACCTCCTCATCTCCTCCTTCCCGGCCGGTTCCAACTTATACAATTTACTATAAAACTCCCTAAACACACCACTCACCTCTGCCGGGTCCAAGACCGTGTTCCTCCCGTGTCCTTCACTTTCCCAATGTGGTTCCTTTAGCAGCCCTTCCTCCGGGGTCTCTGCATATCTCCGGTCCACCTGCAGAATTTCCTCCACAAACTTTTCTATCTCCACCCGCTTTTCCCTACCACCCAAACTGAAATGAACTTGTATAAAACAAAAATAAAGAGTAGACCGAGTACCTACTCTTGAGCAACAGGCTGCATTGCTCCTTTTCTTCTACAAGCTTCAACCTTGCTTGCAAGCCTATTATGGTATTTTGGAAATCCATATATACCACATCAATACTGACCTCATCAAGACTCGACTCTGACCTCATCAAAAGACTCGACTCGACTTCCGGCTGTGGTGATGCCTTGCTAGCCGCACGTTTCGGCGGCTCCAGCTCCGACGGATCTTCGGGCTCTTTTAAGAGCCCCAACGGGAAAATTTTGGGCAACGCAACCCGGTGTGGGGTGAGTGAGAAGGGAGTCCCCCCCCAACGAAGGAGGAAAAAACCGGCGGCGGCGGCTGCAGCGCGAGGAATCGTCGACCAAAGAGACAGAAAGGGAGAAGCACAAGATGGCGACGGAGAAAGCGCAGGCGACATGGGGGCCCGAGCAGGATGAATTTTTGAGACGGTGCGTGGAGCTACTAAAGAGGGAGGTGCTGACCCCGATGCTACAGGCAATTGAGGGGCTCAAGGAGACACAAAAGACCCAGGAGACAGAGCTCCACGTGGTGGAGCAGAAGGTGACGGATAATGAGGACGAGATCCTGGGCCTGGCGGTCAAAACTCAGACGCACGAGGCACTTCATAAAAAGTGTACTGAAAGGATCGAGGCCCTAGAAAACGGAGCGCGAAGGAAGAACCTTTGGATACTGGGTCTCCCTGAGGGTGTGGAAGGAGTGGACTGTGGAGCTTATGCAAGTACGATGCTGAGCTCACTGATGGGTGCTGAGGCCCCTACGGGCCCCTTGGAGGTGGAGTGGGCACATCGGATCCCGGCGAGAAGACCAAAAGCGGGAGAACCACCCAGGGCGATAATCGTGCGATTTCACCGCCTTAAGGATAGAGAAGAGGTCCTGAGCTGGGCTAAAAAGGTGCGGAGTAGCAGATGGGAGAATGCAGTGGTACGGGTGTACCAGGATTGGAGTGCGGGGGTGGCGAGAAGGAGGGCGAGCTTTAACCGAGCCAAGGAGGTGTTGCATAAAAAGAAGGTGAAGTTCGGGATGCTGCAGCCGGCAAGACTATGGGTCACGTATCAGGAAAGACACCATTATGTCGAGACGGCGAAGGAAGCATGGACCTTTATCAAAGAGGAGAAATTGGATCGGAACTGAGGGACTGATGCCGCAGGAAATGTTATTGTTAATGTTATGGTTGAAGTTAATTGAGAAGTAAATTGGGAAGGGGGGAGTCATTGGGAAATGTGGGCGCCGGTGAGGGGGGAAAGACAGGACATAGATGGAGAATGAGGAAGGGGAGGGGAAAGGGAGCTGCGCCACAAGAGGCGGGTCAGGTAAAGGGATGTTCCCGCGCCAGAAAGAATATGGCGGGAAAACAGGCGCAAGGGAGTTCCCCACACGGGGGGGGTCGAGGAGTGAGCAGGAGTAGCCAGGGTCAGTTGAAGTCAGCTGACTTACGGAAGTAATATGGGGGGAGCAATCACGCTAGAAAGATCTAGCGGGGGGGGGAGGAGGGAGGAGAGACAACTGGGTTGCTGCTGCGGAAATCCAAAAGGAAATGGCTAAAGAGTGGGTGGAGGGGGATGGTATGTGACGCTGGGGGAGCGAGTGGGAGTGCGGAGGCGGGATATGGGACTGGCCTAGAGAAGGTAATGGCTAGTCGACACGGGAGGGGGGCAGGTAGCCCCCTAGTGAGGCTGATCACGTGGAACGTGAGAGGCCTGAACGGACCGATAAAAAGGGCCCGAGTGCTCGCGCATTTGAAAGGACTAAGGGCAGACGTGGTTATGCTCCAAGAGACGCACCTAAAGGTGGCGGACCAAGTTAGGTTAAGGAAAGGATGGGTGGGACAGGTGTTCCACTCAGGACTAGACGCAAAGAACAGAGGGGTGGCCATTTTGGTGGGGAAACGGGTAGCATTTGAAGCAAAGAACATCGTAGCAGATAGCGGAGGTAGATATGTAATGGTGAGTGGCAGGCTGGAGGGAATGGAGGTCGTGTTGGTTAATGTATATGCCCCGAACTGGGACGATGCGGGATTTGTGAGTCGGATGCTGCGGCGTATACCGGACCTGGTGGTAGGAAACTTGATTTTAGGAGGGGACTTTAATACTGTGCTGGACCCGGGGCTAGATAGATCCAGCTCAAGGACCGGAAGAAGGCCGGCAGCGGCCAAGGTGATTAAGGGGTTTATGGACCAAATGGGGGGAGTGGATCCATGGCGATTTCTTAGACCTAGGGCTAGGGAGTTCTCCTTCTTCTCCCATGTCCATAAAGCGTACTCCCGGATAGATTTTTGTGTTTTGGGAAGGTCGTTGATCTCTAGGGTGGAAGAAGCTGAGTATTCAGCCATAGCGGTTTCGGACCATGCCCCACATTGGGTGGACCTGGAATTAGGAGAGGAAAGGGAGCAGAGAGCACTCTGGCGATTAGATGTGGGATTGATGGCGGATGAGGGAGTGTGTGCAAGAGTGCAGGGGTGTATTGAGAGATACCTGGAGGTCAATGACGACGGCGAGGTCCCTGTGGGAGTGGTATGGGAAGCACTAAAAGCGGTGGTCAGAGGAGAGCTGATCTCCATTGGGGCCCACAAAAGGAAAACAGAGGCCAAGGAAAGGGAAAGATTACTGGGGGAGATTTTAAGGGTGGATAGGGAATTTGCAGAGACCCCGGAGGAGGGACTGTACAGGGAGAGGAGACGACTCCAGACGGAGTTTGACCTTCTGACCACCAGAAAGGCGGAGGTGCTGTGGAGGAAGGCACAGGGGAGGAGGTATGAATATGGGGAAAAGGCTAGTCGCCTGCTGGCTCATCAATTGCGAAAGAGGACAGCAGCGAGGGAGATAGGAGGAATTAGAGACGAAAAGGGAGACACGGTGCAAAGAGCAGGAAAGATAAATGAGGTGTTCAAGACCTTTTATGAGGGACTGTATAGGTCTCAACCCCCAGAGGGAGAGGAGGGGATGCAGCAGTTCCTGGATCAATTGAAGTTCCCGAAAGTGGAGGAGCAGGAGGTGGTAGGCCTGGGGGCACCGATTGGGGTGGACGAGGTTATTAAGGGACTGGGAAGCGTGAAAGCAGGGAATGCTCCGGGACCAGACGGGTTCCCGGTGGAATTTTACAGAAAATATGTGGACCTGTTGGCCTCATTGATGGTGAGGACGTTCAATGAGGCCAGGGAAGGAGGGACTTTACCCCCGACAATGGCGGAGGCGACGATATTGCTAATTTTGAAGAGGGATAAAGATCCGTTGCAGTGCGGGTCCTATAGACCTATTTCATTATTGAACGTGGACGCCAAATTGCTGGCAAAGGTACTGGCATCGAGGATAGAGGACTGTGTCCCGGGGGTGGTGCACGAAGACCAGACAGGGTTCGTAAAAGGGAGACAACTGAATGTTAACGTGCGACGACTATTAGGGGTGATAATGATGCCCCCAGTAGAGGGGGAGGCAGAGATAGTGGCGGCAATGGATGCAGAGAAGGCATTTGATAGGGTGGAGTGGGAGTATTTATGGGAAGTGTTAAGGAGGTTTGGGTTCGGGAACGGGTTTATTAGCTGGGTCAAACTTCTTTATGGGGCTCCAACGGCAAGTGTAGTTACGGGTCGACAAAGATCGGAGTATTTCCGACTATATAGGGGAACAAGACAGGGATGCCCGCCGTCTCCATTGTTGTTCGCGTTGGCAATTGAACCTCTGGCCATGGCGTTGAGAGACTCCAGGAAATGGAGAGGGGTGATTAGAGGGGGAGAAGAGCACCGAGTCTCGCTATACGCAGATGACCTATTGTTATACGTGTCGGACCCAGCGGGGGGGGGGATGATAGAGGTTATGCGAATGTTGAGGGAGTTCGGGGATTTCTCGGGGTATAGGCTAAACATGGGGAAGAGTGAATTATTTGTGATACACCCGGGGGACCAGAGTAGAGAGATAGAAGGCCTGCCTCTAAGGAAAGTGGAAAGAAACTTCCGATACCTGGGGATTCAGATCGCTAGGAGCTGGGGAACCTTGCACAGACTTAATCTGACACGGCTGGTAGAACAAATGGAGGAGGACTTCAAGAGGTGGGACATGCAGCCTCTGTCGCTGGCGGGCAGGGTGCAGGCAATTAAGATGATGGTCCTCCGGAGGTTCTTATTTGTATTTCAATGTCTCCCTATACTAATCACGAAGACCTTTTTCAATAAAATAGACAGGAGCATCACGAGCTTCGTGTGGGCAGGGAAAGTTCCGAGAGTAAGGAGGGGGTTCCTTCAGCGTAGCAGGGAAAGGAGGATTGGCACTACCGAACTTGGGCGATTACTATTGGGCCGCCAATGTGGCAATGACACGTAAATGGATGATGGAGGGTGAGGGAGCGGCGTGGAAAAGACTGGAGAGAAAGTCCTGTAAAGGGACGAGTTTAGAGGCGCTGGTGACGGCGCCGCTACTGTTCTCGCCAAAAAAGTTTACCACGAACCCGGTGGTGGCGGCAACATTGAATATCTGGGGACAGTGGAGGCGACAGAGAGGGGTGCAGGGTGCCCTGGTGGGGTCCCCAATTAGGAACAACCATAGGTTCGCCCCAGGAAGAATGGATGGAGGATTTCAGAGCTGGCACCAGTTGGGAATTAGGAGGATGGGAGATTTATTTATAGATGGGACTTTTGCGAGCTTGGGAGCATTGGAGGAAAAGTATAAGTTGCCCCGGGGAAACTTCCTGAGATATATGCAGGTGAGGGCGTTTACTAGACAACAGGTGAGGGAATTTCCGCTGCTCCCAACACAGCGGACTCAGGACAGAGTGCTTTCAGGGGTGTGGGTCGGAGAGGGCAAGGTGTCAGAGATATACCGAGAGATGAGGGAAGAGGGGGAGGAGTCGGTGGGAGAACTAAAGGGAAAGTGGGAAGAAGAACTAGGGGAGGAGATAGAGGAGGGTATGTGGGCTGATGCCCTAAGCAGGGTAAATTCCTCTTCCTCATGCGCCAGGCTTAGCCTGATTCAATTTAAGGTGCTACATAGAGCACACATAACGGGAGCAAGATTGAGCAGGTTCTTTGGAGTGGAGGACAAATGTGGGAGGTGCGGCGGGAGCCCGGCAAACCACGCACATATGTTTTGGGCGTGCCCGGCACTGGAGGGGTATTGTAAGGGAGTGACGGGAGTGATTTCGAAGGTGGTGAAGGCCTGGGTCAAACCAGGCTGGAGACTAGCTCTATTTGGAGTTGCGGATGAGCCGGGAGTGCAGGAGGCGAAAGAGGCCGACGTTGTGGCCTTTGCGTCCCTAGTAGCCCGGCGTAGGATCCTACTCATGTGGAAGGAGGCGAAACCCGCTGGACTGGAGGCCTGGGTAAACAATATGGCGGGGGTTCATTAAACTGGAGCAGATAAAGTTTGCCCTGAGAGGATCGGCTCAAGGGTTCACCAGGCGGTGGCAGCCATTTCTCGACTACCTAGGGGAACGTTAGAGGGAAGACAGATGACCAGCAGCAGCAACCCAGGGGGGGGGGGGGGGGGGGGGGGGGGGTTTAGTTTAGTTTATGTCAAAAGATTATGGGGTTTAGTTGTTTGTGTATTGTTAAAAATTTCTTTACTTATAAGTTTGCTTTGTAAGAGGGAAAAAATTGTTGTTTGGAAAAAAATTTCAATAAAATATATTTTTTTAAAAAATCAAAAGGCTCGACTCGGACCTCATCAAAAGGCTCGACTCGGACCTCATCAAAAGGCTCGACTCGGACCTCATCAAAAGGCTCGACTCGGACCTCATCAAAAGGCTCGACTCGGACCTCATCAAAAGGCTCGACTCGGACCTCATCAAAAGGCTCGACTCGGACCTCATCAAAAGGCTCGACTCGGACCTCATCAAAAGGCTCGACTCGGACCTCATCAAAAGGTTCGACTCGGACCTCATCAAAAGGCTCGACTCGGACCTCATCAAAAGGCTCGACTCGGACCTCATCAAAAGGCTCGACTCGGACCTCATCAAAAGGCTCGACTCGGACCTCATCAAAAGGCTCGACTCGGACCTCATCAAAAGGCTCGACTCGGACCTCATCAAAAGGCTCGACTCGGACCTCATCAAAAGGCTCGACTCGGACCTCATCAAAAGGCTCGACTCGGACCTCATCAAAAGGCTCGACTCGGACCTCATCAAAAGGCTCGACTCGGACCTCATCAAAAGGCTCGACTCGGACCTCATCAAAAGGCTCGACTCGGACCTCATCAAAAGGCTCGACTCGGACCTCATCAAAAGGCTCGACTCGGACCTCATCAAAAGGCTCGACTCGGACCTCATCAAAAGGCTCGACTCGGACCTCATCAAAAGGCTCGACTCGGACCTCATCAAAAGGCTCGACTCGGACCTCATCAAAAGGCTCGACTCGGACCTCATCAAAAGGCTCGACTCGGACCTCATCAAAAGGCTCGACTCGGACCTCATCAAAAGGCTCGACTCGGACCTCATCAAAAGGCTCGACTCGGACCTCATCAAAAGGCTCGACTCGGACCTCATCAAAAGGCTCGACTCGGACCTCATCAAAAGGCTCGACTCGGACCTCATCAAAAGACTCCACTCGGACCTCATCAAAAGACTCCACTCGGACCTCGAATCATCCAGCACCAACGCTATTCAAGGTAAAATGGATGAAGTCAGGTGACCGGCTCGGAAATCTGCCCAACAACATGTCAGGGTAGTGTGGTTGTTATGGGAACTAGAGACTTGCTGAGAATGTGCAAGATGTTCACACCTGCGGACAATGACAACAGCATCTTTACTAAACGTGGGATGATTGTTAGTCCCCAGGTTTCACCTGTAGAATGCAGGTGGGCGCTCACACTTAAGATTGACAAGACCAAGTTTGTGAGGATGTAAAACAAGTTGGAATATTTGCCTAGCCTGGACACTAACCAAACGGGACTCTTGCTGAACTCTGTTGCTTTCAGGTTTGTATTGGCAAATAACAGTTATATTGTCAGCTAATCAAACCAAAGGTCTGTCTGTACCTCTAAACCCCTCCCACCCTTCCTAGAATTATATAGCGGACATGAGCTCAATGGCACAAGCACTGGCTGCTTCCCATCATCCTGTTGCTTCACATCCTCGCTAGTGAAAACCTTGACAATAGGGCAGCACGATGGCTGTGTACTGCTGCCTCACAGCGCTGAGGACCTGGATTCGATCCCAGTCCACTGTCCGTGTGGAGTTTGCACATTCTTCCAGTGTCTGCGTGGGTCTCACCCCCACAACCCAAAGGTGTGCAGGTTAGATGAAGTGGCCATGCTAAATTGCCCCTTAATTGGGA
Source organism: Scyliorhinus torazame (assembly GCF_047496885.1). NCBI lineage: Eukaryota > Metazoa > Chordata > Chondrichthyes > Carcharhiniformes > Scyliorhinidae > Scyliorhinus > Scyliorhinus torazame. Next base: position 136,884,140 of record NC_092714.1, read on the forward strand.
TACTCTAAATTTTTTTTTTTTTTTTAAAGAAAACCTTGAAGTTCCATCCATCAAAAAATAATTACCTGCTTGTTTGAATCAAGTGTTCCATTTTTGCGCAAAGCAAAACAAAATTATTTTTCCTCTTTAGATTAAATGTCTAATAGTGTAAAATAGAATGGAAGCTTGTTTAAGAGCTGGCCTTAAGCCCAATCATTTTTGTGTCTGCATTTGCACAGGGATTTGTGGTGGTGGTGGTGGGTTGGAAGTTAATTTTGAGTTCTGTCAGTGGCCACACTACAGTTATAAAAGGAGGAAACTGTGTAGCTCTTATGTTCTAATGAAGGTGCAGTGAGTTTTATCGCTCAGACTTGAGCATATTCAAAATTTAAAACATCATGGTTTAAGAGGGACCATTCATGTTTCGCCTTTCTCACTTCCCCAGAGTTATTGAACCTTACTGCTATCACTTGGAATTAATGAGCAGCCGGCTTCCCATGGCATCAAACATTTATTTTGCACCAAAGTTCTATCAGTTAGGCGTGAATGAGTACGTGATTATGCACACACATGCCATTTTAAACAAGAGTATGCAAAGAACATTGAAGAAATGAGACACACCCGAAACAGAAGATATTTTAGGTTAATGATATAAACTTGACCAACCCCTGTTTGGTTTCATTTTGCTGCAACATTACAGCAGAAAATGTAGAAAACAATTCCTCCTACAATTAGAAGAATCAATTATAAAATAAACTTGATTGGTGCTGCTTGCATCACAGGTAGCATAATCTAGTTGTGTTTAAACCAGCTCCAGTCCCTTTGTTAGGCAGATGTCCGATAACAGAAACATAACACAAGTGCTGGGAAATCCATAGGTAAACGGTGTAAAAAAAAAAAGCACACTAACTAACCCTTTATACAGCATCTGTAATATTTCATTCTCTCTGGTTACAGAGGCTACTCCACCCAGATAAACTTTCCATGCCCAAACCACTATCTTGGCTCATTTCTGTACCACCCTCCCAAGGCCTCCGGCAATTTTCTACTCAAATCTCATTTCCGTTCTTCTCCTCTATCTTGTACATAGAAATGACTCATCTTCAGACTTCCACCTACAAATGCGAAATCTCCTTCCCCCACTACCATTACTCCTCCTTCATACGCCATTCAGAAAATGTGAAGGTTATTTATAAAATAACCAGATGTTCAGCAAGACAAATCATATCCCCCTGATTTTGCCACCCTGACTAAATTTCCCCATGTTGACCAGATCAAATCACTATATGATGTGTCATTGACGTGGGCAGCATGGCAGCACAGTGGTTAGCACTGTTGCTTCACAGTTCCAGGGTCCCAGGTTTGATTCCCGGTTTGGGTTACTGTCTGTGCGCAGCCTGCACGGTCTCCCAGTGTCGGTGTGGGTTTCCACCGGGTGCTCCAGTTTCCTCCCACAAGTCACGAAAGACGTGCGGTTAAGTAATTTGGACATTCGGAATTCTCCCTCTGTGTTCCCAAACAGGCGTCGGAATGTGCCAACTAGGGGCTTTTCACAGTAACTTCATTGCAGTGTTAATGTAAGCCTACTTGTGACAATAAAAAGATTTTTATATTATCGTCAATTACTTTCTGGATTCCTTCAAAATGTGCAACTTTCTGCCTGTATCCAATCTCTGTATTCACGTCATTTGTTGTTTATGTGTTGTAAGCTGTTTTGATACATGTTGGCAATAAAATTCATTTTTTTCTTAAATCACACCATTTCTTATGGGGACAGGAAACTACATACACCCAACCATCTCACTGGCACCATCTCTAATGTCCAACTTCCAGTAATGTGTCCTACCACACAACACTATCGATTCCATCACTCCACTCAAAGAGCCAACTTGCTTCAGCTTCCAATACCCATCAGATCTCTCATGTCCTCTGACCCCTGCCATTAATTTTGGTGACATGATGAGCTCTCCCGTTCTGCAGTCATGTCAGCCAAGGCTCCAGGATCAGATAAAGACAACTCTAAACTTCTCTTCATTAAAAACTGCATCCTTAGATTTCCCTCTCCTGCCCCTCCTTCCTTATCTGATACCATATGGGAGGAGTTCCTTGATTACATTTCCTTTTGTGCTTACAGTTTTCTCCAGGGTGCCCAGGGTTCCATATTCCTCATCTATGAACTGCCTGTTGCAAACATTATCTGTAAATACAGGATTAACTAGAAAACATATGCTGACAACACCCAGCCTGTCAGAATTCTCAACTCTTGTTGTTGTTCGCTTGCAGCGAGTCATTGTTAACTGCACCCTTACCTTAGGTATGGTTTCCTCGCCCGACCCAATAGCTAAATAGTGAAGTACATCATAAGCTACGACATTAACCTGTCATGTGAGAGCACCTTTAAGAAATGGGTGTTTATTACTGCAGTGATGTCAGAGAGGGGGTGGAGCTGGGCTGTGTCAGCTTTTTACTTTTGTTTTAGGCTGTTTGCTGCAGGGTGTGTTTTAGTTTCGTTTTCAGTGTTGGAGCTGAAGCCAGACAGAGCAGACGTTGATCTCTCTGCATTAAAAGACTATCTCTTGATCATTTGGTGAATTCAGAATTATAAATTTTCTCAGTAGTGAGTGTAAACCTAATGCGGTTCTATTAAAAGGTGTTCCTTTTGTCTTCTGGATGTTGTTTGGGAAGTTATTGAGGATTACGTGGTGTTGTATTCTTTGGGGGTTGTATTTGAATTAATGGTTGCTAAGATGTTCACTGTATGTTTTAAAAAGGTTAACTGGAGTTCATAGAATAAACATAGTTTTGCTTTAACAAATACTTTTCCATTTCTGCTGTACCACACCTGTAGAGTGGGCAGTGTGCTCCCCATACCACAATCTATTAAAAGTTGTGGGTCAGGTGAACTCCATGATACACTTTGGGGTTCTCTAAACCCTGGCCCATAACAAACCACGTTTAATTTCCAGACTGTGCTGTTTTAACTAAAGGTAATGGAATGATACAGCTGGAGGTCATTCTGCCCATCATGCCTGTGTCAACTCACTGAAAGAACCATCCACTTAGTCCCACACCTCTTTCCTCATAACTGTGCATTTCCTTTCCTGAGAAAGTTATTGCCAAATCTGCTTCCACTACCCTTTTCAGCATTGCATTCAAAATCATCATAATTTACTCTATAAACAATGCTCCCATCTCGTCTCTGGTTGTTCTGCCAATTATCTTAAATATGCATCCTCAGGCTATCTCCCATCAATAGAAACACTTTATCCCTTTGTACACTAACATAATTTTGAACACCGATCAATTCTCCCCTTCATTATTTCTGTTCAGAGGGGAAAAACCTCTGCTTCTCTCACCTTTTCGTATGACAGAAGTCCCCTCACCCCGGTACCATTCTGATAAATCTCTGTACCCTCACCAAGGCTGTGACATCCTTCCAAACGTACGATATCCAGAAGTGAACACAAGAGTCCAGAGTTTGGATCAGTTTTATATAAATTTGCTTTTGTAATTAATGTCGCTGTATATAAAGCCCAGCATCCTGTATGTTATTTTTAAAATACTATATCAACTTGCTCTGCTGCCTTCAAAGATTTGTGTATGTAAATTCTCAGGTCTTTCTGTTCTTCAAACTTCATATTTCTCTTCATCAAATTTAATCTGCCACATCCCTGTTCATTTCACCAATCTTTTTCCCCATGAAGTTGGCTGTTTATTATCTTCTCCACCGTTCACTACACTGCCAAGCTGTGTGTCATTTTCAAACTGTGAAACTGAACTGATTTAGTTTACCTCGGCTATGAGGAGGCAAAGGGGATGACAGGGGAAAATAGCCTGTTTGTGATTACCATCCAGCAAACCTGCTGGAAGTACACGCACCAGGACAGCATAGGATACGGAGATTCTCATCACGGTTTCCAAATCCACGGAAAGAATCATTGCTTGGGCAAGTTACCAGTACTTTTTCAACTGCACGGCAATATTCGGTGCCTGCATGAGATGAAGGTGGAGTGTGAAAATTAACAGGTACTATATAAACGCATTGAATAAAAAGGCATTCAATCAAAGCTTTGAAAGCCCTTCAATAACCAAGTGACAGCACTGTCACTTAAAAGATCAAGCTACCATTTTTGTTTTGTTAAAAAGAGAGCAGTTTCATGAATTCTATATTCCACACATGCAAGATCAGCATGTGCCATGCTATTCTGGGCCACATACACATAGTAAACAGTTTTATCAGCACTCAGCAAATACAAAATCCCTTTCCAGACTCTGCAGCCCTCTTTATTCAGGAGGAAGTAGATGGAGACAAGTTAGGGGGTTCTGTTACACTAATTCATTTTCATTTGCTGGACCGCAGTGATTTAGGAATTTAATCTAAGTTTTGCTGTTGAGTTTCTAGCCATCTACCATAATATAGAAACAAAGTATAATACTGTAGTCAGCAACCCATTTAAAAATGGGTTACAAGTTCTTAACATTGTTTCAATAAAATTTGAAAACTTTACTCAACAGCAGCGAGTTTCACTCGCCTATCTTTATACTCAGTTTCCATTCTCAATTTTTTTCCTGGAAGAAAATGCTCTCTTCAGGCAACCTGTCCGACATGATTCCAGTCTTCCGGCCTAACTTTTATCAACTCAAATTAGTTACCCTATTTCAAAATCAAAATAGCTTCAAGGACATAAATGGTCAATTGTTATATTGCTCAGAATCTAGTGTTGATCATATACTTTAAAAATGGTATCCAGAGAACAATAATGCCAGCAATCAACTTTGTCCAGGTTACCTACCGTCAGTTTTTTCCCATCCAACCAGTTCTAAAATTAGAAAGCTGAATGGTTCAATTAAATTTTTTTCAAAAATTGTCATTTTTAATTTTGGAAGGATGTGGAGTTGAACACTGGATATCCGACAACAAACAGCCTACCCCTTATGAAGGAGGGATAAACGATGACACTGTTAACGGCACCTCTGCTGTTCTCACCAGCTCGGCACTCCACAAGCCCGATAGTAGCGGCAGCCCTGAGGGCCTGGGGACAGTGGAGGCAGCTTATGGGTTAGAGGGGGGAAACCGGTGTGGGCACCGATAGGTGATAACCATCGGTTTGCTCCGGGGGATTTTGGAGATGGCAGCGGGCAGGGATTGAGAGATTTGGGGATCTATTTATTGATGAGGGTTTCCCGAGCTTGGAGGAGCTGGAGGAGGAGTTTGAGTTGCCAGGGGGGAAATGCTTTCCAGTATCTGCAGGGGAGGGATTTTGTGCGGTGGCAGGTTTCGACCTTCCTGCACCTGCCTCCCCAGGGGCTACAGAATAAGGTGGTATCGAGAACAGGAGTGGGAGAAGGGAAGGTCACAGAGATCTACAAGGAGCTGATGGAGTGGGAGGGGGCTCCGATAGGGGAGGTGAAGAGAAAGTGGGAAGAACAGTTGGATGGGGAGTTGGAGGCCGGGTTATGGGAGGTGGCCCTGAGGAGAGTTAATGCGTCCTCGTCGTGCGCCAGGCTCAGCCTGATACAGGCAGGTTCTTTGAGCTGGTGGAGGATAGGTGTGGGCGCTGTGCGGGGGGTCCTGCTAATCATGTCCACATGTTTTGGGCGTGTCCGAGGCGGAGGGGTTTCTGGCAGGGATTTGCTGATGTCATATCAGAGGTTTTACAAGTGAGGGTGGTGCCGAGTCCAGAGGTGCCGATCTTTGGTGTGTTGGAAGACCCGTGAGTCCAGGAGGTGAGAGAGGCCAACGTCCTGGCCATTGCCTCCCTGGTGGCCCGGAAGACAGATCCTACTAGGGTGGAGGGACGCAGAGTCCCCAAAGTCGGGAATATGGGTTAGTGACATGGCAGGGTTTCTCAGACGAGAAAAGTAAATTTGCCCAGACGGGGTCATTGCAGGGGTTTGCTCGCAGGTGGCAGCCGTTTGACTTCTTTTACGGCCCACCAAGCCTGCGCCGGTCCAGGTTCCTTATTTGGACCTAGTACTTATTGCCTAAACGATTAGTATCCTTCCATTCCCCGCCTGTTCATGTGTCTATCAAGATACATCGTAAACGTTGCTATGGTGCCTGCCTCCACCACCTCCACTGACAACACGTTCCAGGCACCCACCACCCACTGCGTGAAAAGCTTTCCCCGCACATCTCCCCTAAATTTTTCCTCCTCTCACCTTAAGCCTGCGCCCCTTGTAATTGAGTCTTCCACCCTGGGAAAAAGCTTCTGGCTGTTCACCCTGTCCCATAATTTTGTAGAATTATTTCATTCTCAGAACATGGATGTTGTTGCCAGGATGTATTGTCCATCCCTACTTGCCAGATGAGTGAAGAATGCTGGCAGGATTCCTTTTAGGACTTTGGGGAAGCAGTAGGGTTCTCTCATCAATTTCGTAGTCACTTTCACAGACGCTAGCTCTTTAGGGCTGGAAAAGGCGCGCGGGAGGGGGGCGGCAAAGGCGCGCGGGAGGGGGGCGGCAAAGGCGCGCGGGAGGGGGGGGCGGCAAAGGCGCGGGGGGGGCGGCAAAGGCGCGGGGGGGGCGGCAAAGGCGCGGGGGGGGGCGGCAAAGGCGCGGGGGGGGCGGCAAAGGCGCGGGGGGGGCGGCAAAGGCGCGGGGGGGGCGGCAAAGGCGCGGGGGGGGCGGCAAAGGCGCGGGGGGGGCGGCAAAGGCGCGGGGGGGGCGGCAAAGGCGCGGGGGGGGGCGGCAAAGGCGCGGGGGGGGGCGGCAAAGGCGCGCGGGAGGGGGGCGGCAAAGGCGCGCGGGAGGGGGGCGGCAAAGGCGCGCGGGGGGGCGGCAAAGGCGCGCGGGGGGGCGGCAAAGGCGCGCGGGGGGGCGGCAAAGGCGCGCGGGGGGGCGGCAAAGGCGCGCGGGGGGGCGGCAAAGGCGCGCGGGGGGGGCGGCAAAGGCGCGCGGGGGGGGCGGCAAAGGCGCGCGGGGGGGCGGCAAAGGGGCGAGGGGGGCGGCAAAGGGGCGAGGGGGGCGGCAAAGGGGCGAGGGGGGCGGCAAAGGGGCGAGGGGGGCGGCAAAGGGGCGAGGGGGGCGGCAAAGGGGCGAGGGGGGCGGCAAAGGGGCGAGGGGGGCGGCAAAGGGGCGAGGGGGGCGGCAAAGGGGCGAGGGGGGCGGCAAAGGGGCGAGGGGGGCGGCAAAGGGGCGAGGGGGGCGGCAAAGGGGCGAGGGGGGCGGCAAAGGGGCGAGGGGGGCGGCAAAGGGGCGAGGGGGGCGGCAAAGGGGCGAGGGGGGCGGCAAAGGGGCGAGGGGGGCGGCAAAGGGGCGAGGGGGGGCGGCAAAGGGGCGAGGGGGGGCGGCAAAGGGGCGAGGGGGGCGGCAAAGGGGCGAGGGGGGCGGCAAAGGGGCGAGGGGGGCGGCAAAGGGGCGAGGGGGGCGGCAAAGGGGCGAGGGGGGCGGCAAAGGGGCGAGGGGGGCGGCAAAGGGGCGAGGGGGGCGGCAAAGGGGCGAGGGGGGCGGCAAAGGGGCGAGGGGGGCGGCAAAGGGGCGAGGGGGGCGGCAAAGGGGCGAGGGGGGCGGCAAAGGGGCGAGGGGGGCGGCAAAGGGGCGAGGGGGGCGGCAAAGGGGCGAGGGGGGCGGCAAAGGGGCGAGGGGGGCGGCAAAGGGGCGAGGGGGGCGGCAAAGGGGCGAGGGGGGCGGCAAAGGGGCGAGGGGGGCGGCAAAGGGGCGAGGGGGGCGGCAAAGGGGCGAGGGGGGCGGCAAAGGGGCGAGGGGGGCGGCAAAGGGGCGAGGGGGGCGGCAAAGGGGCGAGGGGGGCGGCAAAGGGGCGAGGGGGGCGGCAAAGGGGCGAGGGGGGCGGCAAAGGGGCGAGGGGGGCGGCAAAGGGGCGAGGGGGGCGGCAAAGGGGCGAGGGGGGCGGCAAAGGGGCGAGGGGGGCGGCAAAGGGGCGAGGGTGGCGGCAAAGGGGCGAGGGGGCGGCAAAGGGGCGAGGGGGGCGGCAAAGGGGCGAGGGGGGCGGCAAAGGGGCGAGGGGGGGCGGCAAAGGGGCGAGGGGGGCGGCAAAGGGGCGAGGGGGGCGGCAAAGGGGCGAGGGGGGCGGCAAAGGGGCGGCAAAGGGGCGAGGGGGGCGGCAAAGGGGCGAGGGGGGCGGCAAAGGGGCGGCAAAGGGGCGAGGGGGGTGGCAAAGGGGCGAGGGGGGGCGGAAAAGGGGCGACGAAAAGCGAGGGGGGACGAAAAGCGAGGGGGGGACGAAAAGCGAGGGGGGGACGAAAAGCGAGGGGGGGACGAAAAGCGAGGGGGGGACGAAAAGCGAGGGGGGGATGAAAAGCGAGGGGGGGATGAAAAGCGAGGGGGGATGAAAAGCGAGGGGGGATGAAAAGCGAGGGGGGATGAAAAGCGAGGGGGGATGAAAAGCGAGGGGGGATGAAAAGCGAGGGGGGATGAAAAGCGAGGGGGGATGAAAAGCGAGGGGGGATGAAAAGCGAGGGGGGGAGAGAAAAGCGAGGGGGGAGAGAAAATCGAGGGGGGAGAGAAAATCGAGGGGGGAGAGAAAATCGAGGGGGGAGAGAAAATCGAGGGGGGAGAGAAAATCGGGGGGGGAGAGAAAATCGGGTGGGGGGGGGGAGAGAAAATCGGGGGGGGGGGGGGAGAGAAAATCGGGGGGGGGAGAAAATCGGGGGGGGGGAGAGAAAATCGGGGGGGGGCGGGAGAGAAAATCGGGGGGGGCGGGAGAGAGAAAATCGGGGGGGGGGGGGAGAGAAAATCGGGGGGGGGGGAGAGAAAATCGGGGGGGGAGAGAAAATCGGGGGGGGGGGGGAGAGAAAATCGGGGGGGGGAGAGAAAATCGGGGGGGGGGGGAGAGAAAATCGGGGGGGGGGGGGAGAGAAAATCGGGGGGGGGGGAGAGAAAATCGGGGGGGGGGGAGAGAAAATCGGGGGGGGGGAGAGAAAATCGGGGGGGGGGGGGGGGAGAATGAGAGAAAAAAAGAATTCCAACTGTTTTTATTAGTCATTCGTGGATTGAGTGTCACAAGGCCAGCATTTATTGCACGTGACTAAAACTGCCCTTTAAAAGGTGATGGTAAACAGGTGGAGCCCATCTAGTATCGAGACAATTGCAATAATCAGCAAAGATCAGCATGATGCAGCAATGCATATCTTTGAATTTGTCAAGTGATGCCACAATTTGGGGCCACCTGTGAATCTTATTCTTTCATTGATTTAATACAAGCTGGTTTCTACTCAATATAGGACACATTTGGTGCCAAATTATTGTGATTATACAGGCACCCAATAAAAATACCTGCCTTTTACAAGTTAACTTTGGAGCCAAGAATTTATTTTCTTGAAAAGCAGTTTTTAAGCCGTGTTACACTTCAAATTGAATTCACAAGCAAGCTTTTCTGCAACCTATTTTTTTGGGGGCTGCTGCATTCACAAACAAATCTTTTGATTTCAGTTTACATTGGCACATCTGTTGGAAACATACCACAGCAATTAAACAATTTAATACCATTGCGGTGTTAAACTGTTCTTCCCCGCCCTGCGCTCCCCTCCCACCTTGAATATAGCCTTGCATCTCTGAAGACAGAAAGGTTATCAACCTGAAACATCAACTCCCTTTTTCTCTCCACATCTGATTATTTGCAGTTTTTAATTCTGATTTCCAGCATCCGCAGGATTTTATTCATTTCAGAACTCGAGGGCTACCTTCAGAGTACGAGAAATTTCACATTCCAATTAATTTTTCTGTTGACCTTTTTGCATACTGACCACAAAACATCTTTTCTTTCTCTCCTGTGGAATTATATTAGTCATCAACAAAAAGCCATTACCTCGCTCTTCTGCCAATTTAATTTATTCACATAGGCAGTTCTGGACAGGAACTATTCAGCCAACTACACCCATTCCTTCTTTTTGTTCACTTATGCTCTTGACAGTACGTTCATTTTAACAGCAATTAAATGGTCGCGAAAAACTGTCGCCCCACCTTAAAACATACCATAGATATCAGCAGAAAAATGCCAGCAGCAAAGGCAACTAAACGAAGGAAAGCTAACCAATAGCCAGGAGACTTTCAATTAAAAAGAGACAGCAATATACCAGTCCAAAAGCCTGGAAATTTAGGAGGTGCCACTTAGCCTCAAAATGAGAACAGATTAGAAATCTAAATTTTATATTACTCCCTCTTGCACATCCCTCAACATTTTGAAAATAACTGATCTATACACAAAATAGCAGATTGAGGGGTCTATGCTAAAAGTCTTTTTAATATTGCTCTTGAACTCACTGCTGGGAAGCTGTACAAGTTCAGTCAATCTTTCCTGCATTCTCCTCTTCAACAAGTCCCTCCTCCAGACAGTCCTGTTGAGATTTGGAACTCAATACATGATCAGTTGCAAGATTGAATTCACATCCCTGCATTCTTTGTCTGCTGATAGTCCAATTTCAAAGTAGCAAATGCAAGGACCATAAACACTGCTTTCACAGAAAATGGACAGAATCTCAGAAGTCAATCTGAAATATCAGTTAAATAAAATAAAGCACCCAAATTTCATGTAATAAAAAATTGATCAAGTCTTTAAGCATTTATCTAGACACAAAGCAACAAGAAATAATAAAAATGGAATTGTTAGTGTCTAATATCTCAATAAAAATAAATAAATATTTGGTTCCTTGGTTAACGGCAATATGATGTGTAATCTTTGTGCCACTTTGTCATATTCATCAACTTTAGACATTTTTTGGCAACACAATCTCAATCACACATACAACTTTGGGGGAATAGCAAGACAGACAAAACTTTCTAGTATCCTTTACAAATAACAACTGTTACAGCATTTCAGTGTGTCTCTAATTTCCTCAGGCACACCTTACCCGCTTCACAGCACTCTCTTCAAGTCGGCTTATTTAAATCAGTCTTGTAATTATAGATTACCGAAAGCTTACAAACTTGTGCACAGGCAAAATCATTAAATGACATTCCCATATACTCTTAAGATCAATTAAAAATGTGCACAAAACCTAAGTGACCGGTGCAGTGACCCCCGAACAAAGTAAGTCTTAATTCAACGCTCGCTACGAGATAGGCGCTCCTAGCTACCAATCCGTACCAACTTCGAATCCCGCAGACTCAGAACCTGAACGAAAGGCCATTTGTTCCCCTGACCTGGTAGGCCAGTCCGAAGTTAAGTATAGGCCTGTTAGTTGTAGAAGTAGCTTAGACGTAGAATTTGTGCATGAGTAGCGATTACTGTGTATAATAAATGTGCTTTGAATCTTACTAATTGGTGTATTGGGTTATTGATCATTACTCGGACTTGAACCTCGTGGCGGTATCATAAAGATACCTGGCGACTCGAGAGCAAAGGTAATAAAACAGAGCAATTAAACCAAGGAGAAAGTTAGCAACAATACCCACAAAGAGCATTATATCTCGCTCTGAGAGCTTGTATTTTGTATGGGACCACTTCTGCATTAAATGGACTGGTTGTTTCTCTTCTGAAGCGTAGAGTGCTACATTCAATGACATGCTCTGTTCCATATCAGTTTATGGAGAAATTAATTTCTAAGAGGAAAGCATTTTGCAAACCGGCAATCCCTAAACACATGCCTATGAAGATTAAATCTTTTTTTTTTTTAAAAATGATGTGACCACATCGATGTCAGTGCTAATACGTAGCTGACACCAAACTAATATGTTATAGTAATGCACTTCAATCTTTCCATCACACTTCGATGTTTTCAAAGTCCAGCTCACATCCAGACTGCCCTGTACAAGGTATTAGCATACAAATTATCAACATATGGTTAGGGAACTATTTTGTTCACTATTTTAACTTGAGGTATTAGCCCACTTAAATAAATGTATTAATTATTTTTAAAATAAATTTTGAGTGCCCAATTCATTTTTTCCAATTAAGGGGCAATTTAGAATGGCCAATCTACCTCCCCTGCACATCTTTGGGTTGTGGGGGCGAAAACCACACAAACACGGGAAGAATGTGCAAACTTCACACGGACAGTGGCCCAGAGCCGGGATCGAACCCGAGACCTTGGTGCAATGAGGCAGCAATGCTAACCATTGTGCCACTGTGCTGCCCTAAATAAATGTATTAATACCTCATTAAAATAGCTGTTACTAAGTATTCATACAGCTGAGTTTTAAAACACTTGCATTTCCTTCTTGAGGCTTGAAGAACATCCAAGTATTTGCATTTCAACAAACATGAGTTCTACCATCAGTGATAGAACTCTCATCTGCAATTCAGGAGGTAATGTTTTCCAGCCTTATTTCAAGAGTTGAGTACCTAATCTGTGCAGCACTGTTGTGTTGTCAGAGATTCAACCTCTGAAGTAGGTATTTAAACTGAGATTGCTTGTTCAGCTGAACATAAAAGTTCCTGTTGCACTATTTGAAGAGGGGAGTTCTCCTGGTATGCCAGTTACACCGAAGTGAACACCACCAAAACAGAATAACTGGTCATTTATCACCTTGCTGTGCACAGAATGGCTTCCTCGTTTGCTTACATATCTGAAGCAACCCATCAGATGAAAGGCAGTGTACAATGAAAGTTCTTTCCTCCCATAAAAGCCAAACAAAATATTTTAAAAGCATCATTAATTATTCAATTGTAGAACATTGGCACTTTGATTATGACATGACAAAGATACTGGAAAATTTATTTTGTCAGCTTTCAACTACATTAAACTGCTTCTTTCACTCATGCGTTGAACACGATTACTCCCACATGACAACACCTTTTCAAGCACTATTAGATACCTTTTCAGCCTTTCTGTCTGAAATGTCCTGCTTTTCCAGCATCGCCATGTTCTCTTTGAGATTTTTGACAATATCTGCTGGACTTTTGTGTGACTTGAACAGTGGCATTTTTGTTAAGATTTATTTCACCCTGATTTACCTGTAAATAAACAAATTTAAAAGAAAAAATAAATCAGAGCCAAATTTTAATGTAATTTTTAAACAAAAATGTTATAATCAGCAGTTACCATAAAATGCACATTGAGATCGAGGTCACATGCTCTTAGCACAAGCGTCAAAATTATTCGGCACATCTGGCATTTGCCCCTCTTCGACACCGAGCTAAGTTGTGTGAAATATTTACTGCCACAATAGTGTCGCCAAACCAATTAGTGACTTGGGTGATTAAATCCATCCTGGTCCTGACAAGCATTTCATCCATCCCCCCCTCACCATGGAAGTTATAAAAGTACGTGGAAAGAACCAGATATTTGCCAATACAAAAGTTGAGCTTACTTTGTGAAGAGGGGTGGGGGAAGAGAGGGAGAATTACCAACTTGAATTACAGTTGCCCTTTTGAGGCAGAAGAGAGTTCTACTTGAAGCCTGCATACCTTCAATATTCCAGAGCATAGCTATCTACAAAGTGGCTATTAAGCCCCAAAACAATTCTGGAATGAATTATCAGTGATCTTTAAGATATATCTTCAGCCTGTTGCAACATGTATAACCAATAGTTTGGAGACCAGTGTAACAATCAGAAAATAACAGCTGTGATTTTGTTTTCATGAGCAAGGTGTAGGGTACAGTGCAGCTTTATTCCAGGTTGCAGAATGTCTAAGGCTCTGTGAACTTGCAATACTTTTAAAATCATTCTTCCCAAGGCTACGACTCTAGGTGAAGGAAGCTACGCAAGTGTTTATCTAAAATCTAAGACTTTAACCAGGCTTTTCTCCAGCTCAAGGATCTGTAGAAGGATAGGGGCAGAGTTAATCATCTAACCCAACTTTCCAGAGTGACACAAAGACGGTCACGGCAACTCATTCCATTAAATGTTTTCATTAATGATGTATTGGAAGGTACTTCAAGGGATGGATTTGGGAGACTATCTGGTCCAGGCATTCCTAAATGTAATGTGGTGTAGTGTAATGGGGTGGTGGTGGGCACTCACAACACTACCATGCAAATTGATTTTTTTTTTCTTCGGACAACAAAGTCTCAATGCAAGATAAGCGCACAAAACATAAGCACAGTTGTCCGTTCAGATTTAGAACTATGGGCATGCAACAGGAAGGTTCAGCTGGGGTCAAGAAGGGGAAGAAAGGGAGCAGGTATGGGAGGATGAGGAACCTAACAGGCTTACTGATGAAAAGCAGGGATGTGGCATCAAGCACAGCTGCTTTTCAAGAGGCAGCACAGGAGTGACAAGTTGAGCGATCTTCTTCTGTCTTGCACTTTTTAACTATTATATAATCTATTGGTAGTATCAAGTTACCAGAATACAAGCTGCTTTCTGCCACGTGCACCATTGCTCAGTTGATAACTCTCTCACCTCGGACTCAGAAGGCTATGGATTCAAGTTCCACCCCAGGACTTGAGCACAAAAATCAAGTTGTCACTCCAGTGCTGTTCTGAGGGAGTACTATACTGTCAGAAGATACGCTGTCTTTCAAAGGAGTTTTAAAAACTTCTGCCCATCTAGCTGGATGGAAAAACTTCCCCCTTGCTCTCTCTAATCCCATTCTGCTTGTTCTCAATCTTATTCAGCCCAAGCCTTTGACCTTCCCATTTCCCTGCCTGGTCCCATGTTAGCTGATATTAGAAATAGTTCTTTCCCTCCTCCGATACGGTTCTCCAACCCTGCTCCTCAAAAACAAAAACACCCGTGTTCCCTCGGTCCTTGTAAACTACTTCGCCACCTCCGACCTCCCTTTCCTCAATCCTCGAGTATGCTTCAATCTCCCAAATATATACCCATCACTCCTGTAATTTCATGTTTCAATTCCTCTAATCAAGTTTCGCGCTGGCCATATTGAAACAGCACTTAATGGTCACAAATGGCATGTTTTGTGACTGCAACAAATGATCCTTCCTCAGCTATCTCAACCCATTAGCAGCCTTTGACACAGTTGACGATGCCATACTCCCCCAACATTGTTTCTCTGTCTTCCAACTGTGAGGAACAAGCTTTTATTGGCTTCATTCTTATTTATCGAATCAAAGCCAGAGAATCACCTGCAATGGCTGCTCTTCCAACTCCTGTTACCACTGATGTGTGCCATCATTGACCCCTCAGCAATAACATCCCAAATCATGTACAATGAAGACACCTGGTTCTATTTCATCACCACCTCTCTTGACCCCTCTCCACAGTCTTTAAATTGTTGGACATCTCCAGCACTGGATGAGAAATTTCTTCCAACTAAATGTGATGAAGATCGAAGCCACGGTCTTCAGTTCCTGTCACTAATTCTGTTCCCTATTTATCAGCTCCATCCCTCTCCCGAGCAAATGTCAGAGGCTGAACCAGATTATTTGTGCTAGAAACGCAACATTATTTATTAATGACTTGGACGAGGGAACTAAATGCACCATCCCCAAATCTGCACATGTTACAAAGTTGGGTGGGAGGGTGAGCTATGAGGAGGATGCAAAGATGCTTCAGCACGATTTGGACAGGTTGAGTGAGTGGACATATGCATGGCAGATGCAGTATAATGTGGATAAATGTGAGGTTATCCGTTTCGGTAGCAAAAATAGGAAGGCAGATTATTATTTGAAAGGGCGTAAATTGAGGCAGAGGTGGATACTCAGCTTGGTGTCTTCATGCATCAGTCGCTGAAATTAAGCGTGCAGGTACAGCAGGCAGTAAAGAAGTAAAGGAAAAGGGATGTTCTACTGCAATTGCATAGGGCGATGGTGAGGCCACACCTGAAGTATTGTTTGCCATTTTGGTATTCTTTTCTGAGGAAGGATGTTGTTGCTAGGGAGTGCAGAAAAGGTTTACCAGGCTGATTCCTGGGATGGCGGGGATGTCACATGAAGAGAGACTAGGTTGGTTAGGATTCTATTCATTGGGAGCGGCATGGTGGCGTAGGGGTTAGCGTTGCTGCCCACGGTACTGAGGACCCAGGTTTGATCCCGGCCCCGGGTCACTGTCCATGTGGGGTTTGCACATTCTCCCGTGCCTGTGTGGGTCTTACCCCCACAACCCAAAGATGTGCAGAGTAGGTGGATTGGCCATATATAAATCAGTAAAAAATGTATACAATGCTAAACGGTACAAACACTAATTTTGCTTTGGAGAAACAGGGTATCCTCCCCTCAGTTCCAATGTACGGGGAGGGGGAGTAGGATACTCTGATTATTAAAACAGTTCACAACACAGTTGTACAAAAAAAAAAACCAGTACAAGCACTAAACTTTGCGTTGGAGAGACCAAATACCCTCGCCTCTGTACCATGCTAAATTGCCCCTTAATTGGGGAAAAAAATAATTGGGTACCCTAAAATTAATTTTTTTTTAATTTTCAAAAAAGGATTATATTCATTGGAGTTCAGAGGAGTGAGAAGGGGCACTTAAAAAATTCTAACAGTATTAGACAGGGCAGATTCAGGACAAATGTTCCCGATGGCAGGGAAGTCCAGAACTAGGGGTCATTGTTTGAGGATAAGGGGTAAACCTTTTAGGACTCAGATGAGGAGAAATGTCTTCACCCTGCTGAATCAGTGGAATTCACTCCCACAGAAAGTAGTTGCGACCAAAACATTATGTGATTTGAAGAAGGAATTAGATATAGCACTTGGGGCTAAAGGGATTTGGGGGGGGGGGGGGGGGGGGGGGGGGGGGGGGGGGGGGGGTGAAAGAGAGATCAGGCTGATCAGCCATGATAATAATGAATCGCGGAGCACGCTCGAAGGGCTGAATGGCCTCTTCTTGCATCTATTTTCTATGTACGTTTCCATGTATGTTTGCAACTTTGGTGTCATAATTTATCCCTGGATGAGCTTGTGACCATAATCCACACCCAACACTAGGGCCATCTATTTCTACCTTTGCAACATGGCCCAACTCTACCCCTGGCCTCAGTTAATCTGCTGCTGAACCCTTATCTGTGCCTTTGTTACCTCTAGACTTCACTATTCCAACACACTTGTATTCAACCTTACCTTCTGTTCACTTGATGCCACCCAAAACTCTTCTACACATGCCCTAATTTGCACCAAGCCCAATTCACCCGTCAACCCTATTCTGCCTGAGATACATGGGTTCCTGGTTATGCAATCCCTAGATTTTAAAATTCACATGTGGGATTTCAAGTCCTTTCATGTCCTCAATTCTTCCAATTTGGCAATCTCCTCCAGTTCCACAACCATTTGAGATATCCGCCCACTTCCAATTCAGACTTCTTAAACATCCCAGATTTTAGTTGCCCCACCATTGACCAGCATGCCGTTAGCTTCCAAGGTCCTTTACTTTGGAATTTCCTCTCCAAATATCCAGATATGTTTTCCTTCTTAAAGGTTTTCCATAAAACCTACCACTTCATCTGCCCTAATATCTCATTTTGCTCAGCATCGGCTTTTATTTGACAACATCCTTGTGCAGTGCCCTGGGATGTTTTATGTTCAAAGTACTATATAAATGCAATTTGTTGCTGCTGTAAAATAAAATAGCTTTCAACAAAGGGAGGCCAGAGAAGAAAGTGGGGTGACAGAAGTGCAGCAAAAGTTGGACAGGTTTATGCAAAACAATATTTCTCTGCAACCATGCAAGGATCAGCACTGTAGGCAAAGTAATAGTCATTTCGAAATTTAATAGGTTTGTGTTTGCAATTTTCCTCACAGCCAAATATTTTTAAAAAAAATTTAGAGTACCCAATTCATTTTTTCCAATTAAGGGGCAATTTAGCATGGCCTATCCATCTATCCTGCACATGTTTGGA
Source organism: Scyliorhinus torazame (assembly GCF_047496885.1). NCBI lineage: Eukaryota > Metazoa > Chordata > Chondrichthyes > Carcharhiniformes > Scyliorhinidae > Scyliorhinus > Scyliorhinus torazame. The sequence goes on from NC_092714.1 coordinate 136,901,756, forward strand.
TTGTGGGGGTGAGACCCCATGCAGACACGGGGAGAATGTGCAAACTCCACACGGACAATAACCTGGGGCCAGGATCGAACCCGGGTTCTCGCCACATTGAGGCAGCAGTGCTAATCACTGCGACACCGTGCCACCCTCTCACAGCCAAGCCTTGACCTTTGACCATTGAGATGCAGAACAGAGGTTGTGCAAATCATTTGCAAACAAAGAGAATTTTTCAAGTCGGACTTCCGGGTGCGGCGATGACCAGCTGAGTCGCACGTTTCGGCAGCTCCCGGTGGAACGGACTTTTGGGCTCTTGATAGGAGCCCCAACGGCAATTTTAACGGCTAAAAACACCGTGCGGTAAACCAGAAGGGTGTTCCCCCTGGACACGGATGGAAAAAGGAGAGGAAAGTGGCCGGATTGCAGCGGATCCTTTGGAACAACGGCAAGGAAGGCAAGCAGAAACCAAGATGGCGTCGGAAGGTGGCAGTTTCATATGGGGCCCTGAACAACAAGAGTTCTTGAAATGCTGCGTGGAGGAGATTAAAAAGGAAATGAAGAAAGAGTTGTTGGCCCCGATATTACAGGCGATCGAAGGGCTGAAAGAGGAACAAACGACCCAGGAGCAGGAGCTTCGGGTCGTGAAGGCGAAAGCAGCTGAGAATGAGAACGATATACAGGGCCTGGTGGTGAAGTCGGAGATACAGGAGGCACACCAGAAACGATGTGTGGAGAGGTTGGAGGCACTGGAAAACAACGCAAGGAGGAACACTTGAGGATTCTTGGCCTTCCTGAAGGTGTGGAGGGGGCGGACGTCGGGGCATATGTGAGCACGATGCTGCACTCGTTAATGGGAGCGGAGGCCCCGACGGGTCCGTTGGAGGCGGAGGGAGCATACCGAGTTATGGTGCGAGGATCGAGAGCAGGAGAAACTCCCAGAGCCATAGTGGTGAGATTCCTCCGTTTTAAGGATAGAGAAATGGTCCTTTGATGGGCGAAGAAAACTCGGTGCAGTAAATGGGAGAACGCGGTGATCCGCGTTTATCAAGATTGGAGTGCGAAGGAGGGCGAGTTTTAATCGGGCCAAGGCGGGTACTTCACAAAAGGAAGATAAAATTTGGAATGCTGCAACCGGCAAGACTGTGGGTCACATATCAAGGGAGGCACCACTACTTTGAGACGGCGGATGAAGCGTGGACTTTTATTGTAGAAGAAAAATTGGAATGAGTGGATTATGAAAAAGAACGTTTGGACAAAGTGGTGGGGCGAATGGGGGGGGGGGCGAAGAGGGGTTTTATGTTCTAATCCTGTGGTATGGTAACTTTTCTTTCTCCCACAGGTGGTGATGGGGGGAGGTGGGGAGGGAGAGGAGATGGGGCGTTGGCCATGGGAGGCGGGGCCGAGGGAGAGGCGCGGGCTTGGTTCCCGCGCTATGATAATTATGGCGGGAATAGAGAAGCAGGAAGGAGGGGGCGTCGCACGGTGCGAGCCGTGGTCACGGGGGGAAGCCGAGGTCAGCCAGAGTTTGCTGACTTCTGGGAGCAACATGGGGGGAGTAATTACGCTAGCGGGGGGTCTAGCGGGGGGGGGGTGGGAGGGGGGAATTACTGGGTTGCTGCTGCTGGGGAAAGGGGGGAGTGGGTACGGGAGAGGATGGGCGGGGGGGCACCGCCTGGGGGAGATACAGCTGCGTGGGAACTGGGTGAGAAGCTGGAAAAAGATGATGGCTAACCGGCAAGGGGGGGGGGGGTGGGAAGCCCCCCAACTCGGCTGATCACGTGCAACGTGAGAGGGCTTAACGGGCCGATAAAGAGGGCACGAGTACTCGCACACCTTAAGAAACTTAAAGCAGATGTGATTATGTTACAGGAAACGCACCTGAAACTGATAGACCAGGTTAGGCTGCGCAAAGGATGGGTGGGGCAGGTGTTCCATTCGGGGCTGGATGCGAAAAACAGGGGGGTGGCTATATTAGTGGGGAAGCGGGTAATGTTCGAGGCAAAGACTATAGTGGCGGATAACGGGGGCAGATACGTGATGGTGAGTGGCAAATTACAGGGAGAGATGGTGGTTTTGGTAAACGTGTATGCCCCGAACTGGGACGATGCCAACTTTATGAGGCGAATGCTAGGACGCATCCCGGACCTCGAGACGGGAAAGCTGATAATGGGGGGAGACTTTAACACGGTGTTGGAACCAAGGCTGGATAGGTCGAAGTCCAGGACTGGTAGGAGGCAGCAGCCAAGGTGCTTAAGGATTTTATGGAGCAGATGGGAGGGGTGGACCCGTGGAGATTCAGTAGACCTAGGAGTAAGGAGTTCTCGTTTTTCTCCTATGTCCATAAAGTCTATTCGCGCATAGACTTTTTTGTGTTGGGTAGGGCATTGATCCCGAGGGTGAGGGGAACGGAATATACGGCTATAGCCATTTCGGATCATGCCCCACACTGGGTAGACTTGGAGATAGGGGAGGAAACAGGAGGGCGCCCACCCTGGAGAATGGACATGGGACTAATGGCGGATGAGGGGGTGTGCCTAAGGGTGAGGGGATGTATTGAAAAGTACTTGGAACTCAATGACAATGGGGAGGTTCAGGTGGGAGTGGTCTGGGAGGCGTTGAAGGCGGTGGTTAGGGGGGAGCTGATATCAATAAGGACACATAAAGGGAAGCAGGAGAGTAAGGAACGGGAGCGGTTGCTGCAAGAACTTTTGAGGGTGGACAGACAATATGCGGAAGCACCGGAGGAGGGACTGTACAGGGAAAGGCAAAGGCTGCATGTGGAATTTGACTTGCTGACTACAGGCACTGCAGAGGCACAATGGAGGAAGGCGCAGGGTGTACAGTATGAATATGGAGAGAAGGCGAGTAGATTGCTGGCACACCAATTGAGGAAAAGGGGAGCAGCGAGGGAAATAGGGGGAGTGAGGGACGAGGAAGGAGAGACGGAGCGGGGAGCGGAGAGAGTGAATGAAGTGTTCAAGACATTTTATAAAAAATTGTATGAAGCTCAACCCCCGGATGGAAATTCCCAAGGTGGAAGAGCAGGAAAGGGTGGGACTGGGAGCACAGATCACGGTAGAAGTGGTGAAAGGAATTAGGAACATGCAGACGGGAAAGGCCCCGGGACCGGACGGATTCCCAGTTGAATTTTACAGAAAATATTTGGACTTGCTCGCCCCGCTACTGACGAGGACCTTTAACGAGGCAAAGGAAAGGGGACAACTGCCCCCGACTATGTCTGAAGCAACGATATCGCTTCTCTTAAAGAAGGAAAAGGATCCGCTACAATGCGGGTCCTACAGACCAATTTCCCTCCTAAATGTGGATGCCAAGGTCCTGGCCAAGGTAATGGCAATGAGAATAGAGGAATGTGTCCCGGGGGTGGTTCATGAGGACCAAACTGGGTTTGTGAAGGGGAGACAGCTGAACACGAATATACGGAGGCTGTTAGGGGTAATGATGATGGCCCCACCAGAGGGTGAAACGGAGATAGTAGTGGCGATGGATGCCGAGAAAGCATTTGATAGAGTGGAATGGGATTATCTGTGGGAGGTGTTGAGGAGATTTGGTTTTGGAGAGGGGTATGTTAGATGGGTGCAGCTGTTGTATAGGGCCCCAGTGGCGAGTGTGGTCACGAATGGACGGGGATCGGCATATTTTCGGCTCCATAGAGGGACAAGGCAGGGATGTCCTCTGTCCCCATTACTGTTTGCACTGGCGATTGAGCCCCTGGCGATAGCGCTGAGAGGTTCCAAGAGATGGAGGGGAATACTTAGGGGAGGAGAAGAACACCGGGTATCTTTATATGCGGATGATCTGCTACTATATGTGGCGGATCCGGCGGAGGGGATGCCAGAAATAATGCGGATACTTGGGGAGTTTGGGGATTTTTCAGGGTATAAATTGAACATGGGGAAGAGTGAGCTGTTTGTGGTGCATCCAGGGGAGCAGAGTAGAGAAATAGAAGACCTACCGTTGAGGAAGGTAACAAGAGACTTTCGTTACCTGGGGATCCAGATAGCTAAGAATTGGGGCACTTTGCACAAGCTAAATTTAACGCGGTTGGTGGAACAGATGGAGGAAGATTTCAAGAGATGGGATATGGTAGCACTGTCAATGGCAGGGACGGTGCAGGCGGTTAAGATGGTGGTCCTCCCGAGATTCCTCTTTGTGTTTCAGTGCCTCCCGGTGGTGATCACGAAGGCTTTTTTTAAAAGGATAGAAAAGAGCATCATGGGTTTTGTTTGGGCCGGGAAGACTCCGAGAGTGAGGAAGGGATTCTTACAGCGTAGTAGGGATAGGGGGGGCTGGCACTACCGAGCCTAAGTGAGTATTATTGGGCCGCTAATATTTCAATGGTGAGTAAGTGGATGGGAGAGGAGGAAGGAGCGGCGTGGAAGAGATTAGAGAGGGCGTCCTGTAGGGGGACCAGCCTGCAGGCTATGGTGACAGCCCCATTGCCGTTCTCACCGAGGAACTATACCACGAGTCCGGTGGTGGTAGCTACACTGAAGATTTGGGGACAGTGGAGACGACATAGGGGAAAGACCGGAGCATTGGGGGGGTCCCCGATAAGAAACAACCATAGGTTTGCCCCGGGGGGAATGGATGGGGGATATGGAATGGGGCAAAGAGCAGGAATAACGCAACTGAAAGATCTATTTGTGGACGGGAAGTTCGCGAGTCTGGGAGCGCTGACCGAGAAATATGGGTTGCCCCAAGGGAATGCATTCAGGTACATGCAATTGAGGGCTTTTGCGAGGCAACAGGTGAGGGAATTCCCGCAGCTCCCGACACAAGAGGTGCAGGACAGAGTCATCTCAAAGAAATGGGTGGGGGATGGTAAGGTGTCGGATATATATAGGGAAATGAGGGACGAAGGGGAGACTATGGTGGACGAACTAAAAGGGAAATGGGAAGAAGAGCTAGGGGAGGAGATCGAGGAGGGGCTGTGGGCAGATGCCCTAAACAGGGTAAACTCGTCGTCCTCGTGCGCCAGGCTAAGCCTGATTCAGTTTAAGGTATTACACAGGGCACATATGACTGGAACACGGCTCAGTAAATTTTTTGGGGTGGAGGATAGGTGTGCGAGGTGCTCGAGAAGCCCAGCGAATCATACCCATATGTTTTGGTCATGCCCGGCACTACAGGGGTTTTGGATGGGGGTGACAAAGGTGCTTTCGAAAGTAGTAGGAGTCCGGGTCGAACCAAGCTGGGGGTTGGCTATATTTGGGGTTGCACAAGAGCCGGGAGTGCAGGAGGCGAGAGAGGCCGATGTTTTGGCCTTTGCGTCCCTAGTAGCCCGGCGCAGGATATTGCTAATGTGGAAAGAAGCCAAGCCCCCGGGGGTGGAGACCTGGATAAATGACATGGCGGGGTTCATAAAGTTAGAGCGGATTAAGTTCGTCCTAAGGGGGTCGGCTCAAGGGTTCACCAGGCGGTGGCAACCGTTCGTCGAATATCTTGCGGAAAGATAGATGGGGGAAAAAAGAAGGCAGCAGTAGCAGCCCAGGACTTGGGGGGGGGGGGGGGGGGGGGGTGGCCTGAGACAAGGCAGTTGCCAATTAGGGCTAGTTTTTATTTTTGTTATTTAATATTTATTTATTTGTTGTTGTTTTTTTTTGTTTAAATAAAAAAGGTCATTATTATCTGTATTGTTATAATGTTGTGTAAAGGATGCACAATGTACTGTGTTGGTTGACCAAAAATTTTCAATAAAATATTTATTAAAAAAAAAGAGAATTTTTCAAGTCAGAGGATATGAGTCAACCAATTCTCACTCATCACTTCGTAACTCGCTACAGAATACTATTGAGACCAACTATCTTCCCCCTCATTTAAAGAGCAGTGTATATCAAACGAAGGGCGACAATTTTGAAGTAGGAAAAAAAATCAAGAAGCATATACTAAAATACAAAAATGTTTTCATCACTGGAATATGCTGACCATCGCGTTTTGTTCATCTATGGTTGATTATCTTGTTACAATCCTCAGAGAGACCGATTCTGAGATTTGAATTCCCGGTAACCAACTTAACATATGCTAAGATTTCACATTAAGACTTTTACTGCAATAAACAAACTAAAATCAACATTGACTAAGCATTACTTAGTTGTTAACAAATACACAAAAACTACAGAAAAGCCCTTAATAGTGTTTTAACACACTTTAAATTTATATTAAAAAAATGTGGTGTGGAGTTTTAGAGTACCCAATTATCTTTTTTCCAATTAAGGGCAACTTAGCTTGGTCAATCCACCTAACCTGTACATCTTTGGGTTGTGGGGGTGAAACCCACGCAGGCACAGGGAGAATGTGCAAATTCCACACGGACAGTGTCCCAGGGCCGGGATTCGAATCTGGGTCCTCAGCGTCTAGCCCCAGTGCAAACCACTGCGCCACATGCTGCCCTAACTCCACACCACTTTTACTTGTTACAGAACACTCTGGATTACAGCAAGTAACCCAAGTTACTCCCAGCTTCTAATGGGCTCACTTCTCCCTGCTTCACTGGCCCAGAACAAAGTCCTGTGACCAAAGGTCCTTTTCCTTAGTGTTCTGATAAATATGAAACAAGCTTCCAATATCATGGCCCATTCAGTGATTCCTTACCCTGGCCTCGCCAGGATGATCTTCCCAGTGATCTCAAATTTCCAAGAATTGTGTCTCTTTGACTAGAAAATGTCATCCCTTCGGCATTTTGTGTGGTAGCTAACAAAGAAACAGCCTTTTTCTCTCTGCTGACTACAGCAGTTGCTGTCCTCTCTCTGTCTGGGAGCCCCTCTCTCTTTCTGCCCATGGTTTATTTTTGAATCAGACTGCCTGGGAGTCTGCAGGTCTGTCCTTGGCAAAACCGGCTGCTCGGTACTTTGTTTTCAGATGTTAAATCTGACACATACATTTCAATAGCAGCTCACCTGGACCCCCATCCCCATGGTAACCAGACCACATAGGCTCATCAATGGGCAGCACATCAATGGGCAGCACTAGCAAGAGGTCACATTTCCCTTTTCATTACACCATTTTACCCTGAATTTAAAAAAGAGACAGCATAACCATCTTATAAAACCTTGCAATTATAATACCTCCAGTTACTGGAATGTAAAATGGGTAAATCTATAAGTATACTGCCTTTGGGAAGGCGGAGTGTTCTGAACCAGGAGTTAAAACATACTGATGGGGGAGAGCAGAGGTGCTATGTGCTGGATCTTTGTACTTGGTTTGACAAAAATATTTTGATATTAACAGGCTCCAAACTTGGAAGCATGCTTCATTCCACAGCTTAACACAAGCACAAGAAATTGACTAATATGCCTGGAACAAAAATCTCAAACACACTTTATAAACTTGATGCATCTAAAAATAGGAGATTCTTTTTTAAACAAAGTACAAATGTCATTCACGAACCTTGTAGTTCTTTTGTCCAACATCCAATGTAGGAAATCTTAAAACAATTTCACCAATGGGCAAATCTACTCCTAAACTACAGCAAACCGTCTCCAATTATGAAATAAATGAAAACCATTAGAACATAGAACATACAGTGCAGAAGGAGGCCATTCGGCCCATCGAGTCTGCACCGACCCACTTAAGCCCTCACTTCCACCCTATCCCCATAATCCAATACCCCTCCTAACCTTTTTGGACAGTAAGGGCAATTTAGCATGGCCAATCCACCTAACCTGCACGTCTTTGGACTGTGGGAGGAAACCGGAGGAAACCCACGCAGACACGGGGAGAACGTGCAGACTCCGCAGTGACCCAGTGGGGAATCGAACCTGGGACCCTGGCGCTGTGAAGCCACAGTGCTAGCCACTTGTGCTACCGTGCTGTCCATTAAAACAGTAGAAATTGCATCAAGGAGCCACTTGCATTTAAAAAATGTACAAGAATGTGAGGTTTTATAAGATGGATATGCTGTCTCTTTATGCAAAATGGCATAATAAAAAGGGAAATGTGGCCTCTTGCTAATGCTGCCCATTGATGAGCCTTTGTGGCCTGGTTAACATGGAGACAGGGGGTCCAGGTCAGGTGCTTTTGAAATGTGTGTCTGGCTAAATATCACAAGTATCAAATATACTGCAGTATTTCATCCAATTAGGTACTCTTTAATGTAGAGTTAAGATAGTCTTTGCTAAGGGCAGCATGGTGGTGCAGTGGTTAGCACTGCTGTCTCACGGCGCCAGGTTCAATCCCGGCTCTGGGTCACTGTCCGTGTGGAGTTTGCACATTCTCCCTGTGTTTAAGAGGGTTTCGCCCCACAACCCAAAGATGTGCAGGGTAGGTGGATTGGCCACACTAAATTGCCCCTTAATTGGAAAAAATTTATTGGGTACTCTAAATTTGAAAAAAAAGATAGTTTTTGCGAGCATCATATTTCGGTCTGGGTTTGAGTGTAAATCAAGTGAAAAATCATGCAGCAATCCAGCAGGTCCGAAGGTCATTTTCTCTGATGCTGACTCCAAATTACCACTTAAGAAATTTAACTTCACAATTTGAATTCTCAATCTCTGGACCATAACCACCATTGCTCTACATTACGTAACTGGGATACCAATTTTCACCAATCTTCGAGGCATGCTGCGGCTCAGCTAGTAATCCCAAAGCCTTCACTTTTGTGGTTCTGCTTTCTAATTTAGCCCATAGCTGAACATACTCCCTTAGCAGAACCTCTTTCTTAGTCCTACCCATGTTCTTGGTATCCACATGGACCGCGCAACTGAAATTTTTCCCTCCTATTCCAAGTTTCTCTCCAGCCACAAGGAAATATCTTTAACCTGGCACTGAGCAGGCAACACAGCCTTTGGAACTCACTCTCAGCTGCAGAGAACGGTATATTTCTCTTGAACTTACTGTCCTCAATTACTACTGCATTCCTTTATGCTTGCCCAACCTGGAATGCAACCCCCTCCCTTACATTTGTGCTGTGGTCAGTTTGCTCATTCTACCTGCAATCCCTGCTCTTGCCCATACATGCTGCAAGAATCTTGCACCTGTTGGACAAGTGCACAGGCTGAGGCTCCCCCAGTGCTACCTTCTGGATCCACATAGCTGCCTCACTTCTTGTCCCTGACCATGAGCCGAATTGGAGGGGACTGTCTCTTGGAACAACGTGTCCAGCTAAGTTTCGCCCTTTCTGATGCATTACCACATCCTAAACTCACACCTCAGCACTCCAGCTCTAAACTGAAGTTGCTAGAGCTGCAAACATTCATTGCTATGAATCACACTAGTGTCCACCTGGCCCTACATGTTGCAGCTGCAACACATCACCTGCTCTTTGATCTCAATTATATTTGATTTAATTAGTTAGGATTTCACATCTTCAAATATCACTCAGTGATTGTTTAGCTATAAAAGACCCCCCCAGTGCTCTACCTAGACAGCAGTGAAATGGTCAAAATAGTGTACTGGGACTAAGCGTCCCTTTAGCCCTCTCAAAAGAGGGCATTTGAATCTATTTGCATTTATTTAGTAATTTAGATAAATGCAACAGGTTCAGTTATTATTTTAAATAAATTTAGAGCACCCAATTCATTTTTTCCAATTAAGGGGCAATTTAGCGTGGCCAATCCACCTAGCCTGCACATCTTTTTCGGTTGTGGGGGTGAAACCCACGCAAACACAGGGAGAATGTGCAACTCCACACAGACAGTGACCCAGGGCCTGGATCGAACCTGGGACCTCGGCGCCGTGAGGCTGCAGGGCTAACCCACTGTGCCACCGTGCTGCCGTCCAGGTTCAGTTATTGATTCATAAATAAAATCATCACCGGTACAAATCAACAGACAACTTCAGAATCTCTCCCTCTCTCTGGATAAAGCCCTGAAGGGTGTTTTGGCGACAATGAACTTCTGTGCAGGTGTGTGGTTATGTTTGGCAAGGTAGTACAGCGGTTTGGTGTTGCCTTCTGAGATGGGTGACCAGGAGTCTCTCCCGCTCTTACCTTCTGCCACTGGGATTTGTGGAAGGATTTACAAGTTGACACTCAACCTGTTTGGCCACGTAATGAGCACACCTTCTTTGGCCTTCAAGTCATGGACTAAGAATTCAACCCAGAGCTGGTGGTTCAGAGAAAAGGACACAGCCAACTGCGCCACAAGACCAATCTTCAGAATATTAGCTGCTTTAAGATTGAAGGTTATAAACTGTGGTTTGATTTGTACAAAAGTTGCAAGTGCGTTTGTTCTTGTGTTTAATAGAACCTTCGTCATAAAGCCGGAGATTTGGATTATGATTCTGACCCTCAATAAGAAAATTATTTTAGAAAGCATGTTAAGATAAACTCTTCAGGCGACTTCCAATGACACCATGTAGGTGGAGGTCACACATTGGGTGGCTTTTCCTACAGCATTCGCTTTTTGGCCCTTTTCACATGGATTTTGGGGAGAATTTAACCAAAGGATGTCAAAATACGAGAGGATACTGGAAGAAAGGGTGTGACAGTCCGTTGGCAAGCTCGGGTTCAGTGGGCAGTGCTGTGGGAGGAAGGCTGGCAGGAGCATGTTCGCCGGTGGGGGTGGCTGAAGTGATGCCGATTGAATTCGAGCGGCAGTTTGTCAAGCATTTCGATAGGCATCAAAAGACCTCCTGATAAAGGAGGCCTTGGGAAAGACGTTGACGGCGGTGCAGGAGCAAGGAGGTGTTGAAGGGGGTGGAGGAAGCATTGTCACGGCATAGCGACCAGTTCACCTCAATGGGCGAGGAGCTGCAGAAGGTGCAGGAGAGTAACAAAGGGCTGAGAGCCAAAGTGGAGGACCTGGAGAACAGATCACAAAGGCAGAATTTGAGGATCTTGAGGGTTTGCCCAAGGGGCTGGAGGGCCGGGAGCCGACAGAGTATTTTTCGGAGATGTTCGCCAAATTGTTGGGGGCGGAGGAGGGCCCCTCCCTTTATGAGATGGGCAAGGCTCACCAGTCGCTCCAGCTGAAGGCAAATGAACCACCAAGAGCTGTGATTGCCTGCTTCCAGAGCTACCAGGTGAAGGAAAAAGTGTTGAGATGGGCAAAGTTAAACCGAGAAACGAGGTGGGAAGGCAGTGGTATTATTTGTACATGCCAAGGTCTCATGGCGGAGCAGGCAAGGAGGCGGGCGGCCTTTAGTCAGGCAAAGGCGGCATTGTATTTTGTAGTGGGCCGTTTTGGGTGGTCCACCAGTGAAGCTGATGGTCACACACACACAACACCAGAGACTACTATTTCGCAATAGTGGAGGCATTCGTAAAGGCTAAAGGACTGGGACTGAATGGAATTTGGACTTTGCGGTTTTTATCTATTTTTTTTTCTTTCACGTTGGGACTGGATCGGGGTAATTTGTTTAGATTTGTTTCTTCTGTGTTGGGGGACTATTGTATTGGGAGTGTTTGGAAGGTTTGGGCGTGAGGGGTCTTTGTGCTGGTTTTCTTTTTGGTAAGGGGGGGGGGGAGCTGCAGCTGTTGGAACCTGAATGAGCAGGTTTTGTTGCTCCTGGGAGGTGAGAGTGGTGGGGGGGATGGGGGCAATACAGGGAGAAGTGGTTTCAAGAGGAGGTGGCTGGGGGATTTCTGGAAACTGGGGGGAGGGGGGGGGATTTGGCCAGGAGTAGGGGTGACCCAGGGTAGGGCGGGGCCAGGAGTGGCAGGTACGACTGATATGAGGGGCGGGTGGGTGAGAGTTAGTGTATGCGGAGGATCCTATCCCAGATCTTCTGGTGAGGAGAAAGGAATTATAGGCAAAGTTTGACCTTCTGTCCACAGGAAAGGCGGTTCGGAAGTTGAGGCGGGCGAAGGGGGCTGTATAAGAGTATGGGGAGAAGGCCAGTCACTTGCTGGTGGGCCAGCTCCACCGGCAGGCGGCTGCGAGAGAGATTGTTCAGGTCCTGGTTGGGGCAGAGGAGTTGGTGGGTGGCGCCGGTGCAGTTGAATAAGGCATTTGAGGAGTTTTATAAAAAGCTGTATTGGTCGGAGGCCCCAGAGGATGAGTCGGACAGGAGAGATCTTTTGGGGCAGTTGGAGTGAGTAGGAGAGATCAAGGCTGGAAGAGCCAGTGGAGATGGAAGAGGTTCAGGCGGTGATAGGGAAGATGCAGACGGGTAAGGCACAGGGGCTGGATGGGTTCCCGGTGGAGTTTTATGAAATATTTATGACTAGGTTGGAGCTTCTGTTAGCGGAGATGTTTGAAGATACAATGGTTAAGGGAACACCGCCAGAGACAATGGGGCAGGCATCCATTGCATTCCTGCTAAAAAAAGGAGAAGGACCCAGTAGAGTGTGGGTCAGATAGGCTGATATCTCTGCTAAATGTGGATGCCAAAATTTTGGCTAAGGTGTTGTTGTTGAGGTTGGAGGAATGCTTCCTGAAGGTGATTGGGGAGGATCATACGGGGTTCATCAAGGCAGGTAGTTGTGGTCGACCGTGCACTCTGTTAAATGTGGTGCTTTCTCCAGCAGAAGAGAGGGAGTCAGAGATGTTGGACGCTTTGGATGCGGAGAGGGCGTTTGATCGTGTAGAGTGGAGCTATTTGTTTGTAGCGTTGGAGAGGTTTGAGATTATGCTTAAATTTGTGGCGTGGGTTATATTGCTGTATAGGGAACCAAAGGCAAGTGTGCATACGAATGAGTTGAGTTTGGGGTATTTTCCATCACACAGGGGAACAAGACAGGGTGCCCCATGTCCCCCCTGCTGTTTACGCTGGCGATAGAGGGCATAGCAATGGTTGTATAAATGGAAGGAGATAATGAGGGTGGGGTGGAGCATAGGGGTCCCTGTATGCTGATAATCTGCTGTTGCGGAGGCGGCTCATTAGCACAGTGGTTAGCACTGATGTTTCACAGCGCCAGGGACCCGGGTTCGAGTCCCGGCTTGGGTCACTGTCTGTGCGGAGTTTGCACATTCTCCCAGTGTCTGTGTGAGTTTTCTCTGGGTGTTCCGGTTTCCTCCCACAAGTCCCGAAAGACGTGATGTTAGGTGAATTGGACATTCCGAATTCTCCATCGGTGTACCTGAAGAGGCGCTGTAGTGTGGCAGCTAGGGGATTTTCACAGTACCTTCATTGCAGTATTAATTCAAGCCTACTTGTGACACTAATAAAGATTACTATTATATCTCCAGCCCAGGTTCTTCGGTGGGGGATATAATAGGGCTGCTTAGGAGATATGGGGCCATTTCAGGTAATAACTTGAATCTAGAAAAGAGTGTTTTGTGGTGTCTTCTCTGGGGGCAGGAGCTGATTTGGTTGGGTTGCCATTTCGGGAGGCAACTACCCATTTTAGGTACGTGGGAGTGCAGGTGGCTCAGGACTGGGCCCGGCTTCCTCAGTTGAATTTCAAGAGTGTGGTGGGTGGGGTCAAGGTGGATTTCTCAAGATGGGACAGCCTTCCTCTATCATTGGCAGGTTGGGTGCAGGCGATCAAGATAAATATTTTGCCATGGCCTTTATTTCTATTTCAGTGTTTGCTGTTTTTTTATGGGGGTATGAAACGGTTGATCCCGCCATTTGTGGGCAGGTACAGTCACGAGGACTAGGAGAACGGTGCTCTAGAGGGGTAGCAGCTCGGGGGCCTGGCCCTGCCAAACCTGTTGTACTATTATTAGGTGGCGAACGTGGAGAAAGTGTGGGTTAGAGCACAGAGTCAGAGGCTTTGTGGGTAAAGATGGAGGCAGGCTCTAAGAGGTTGGGGTTGCGGGCGCCGGCAACAGTTCTGCTTCAGTTTGCCCCAGGAAAACATTTGGGGAATCCGGTGGCGGTATCCACGTTGAAGATATGGAGGCAATTTCTCCAGCATTTTAAGTTAGGGGTAGGTCGAAGCTGATGCCAGTTCAAGAGAATCATGTATTTGAGCCAGTGAGGTTTGATGCTAGGTTTCGGGTTTGGAGGAACTAGGGGTGATGGAAATGAAGGACTTCTCCTCACTGTTGGAGGGGGTGTTGTCAGTGATAGGACTGGATGCGGGGTGGGGTCATCTCTGTGATCTACAGGAGGATTTTAGAGGGGTTTGTCGAATCCCAAGTTTCTTTACCCGTCAGTCTGGCCTCAATAAAAGTCGAGATGGATTTGCAGGTACAGCATTAGTTATTTTATTTAGCTTGCAAGCGTTCCTCAATTCTCAGGAGCGCGAAGTACATTCTGCTCCATGGACTTCTGGAATCAAGTGAGGATGTGGAACAAAGGAATCTGTACTGATACATTCAAATGGCATCAAGTTTCACATACACGATGCCCATAGGTCATCCTATATCCCTCCTGACCTGTTGATCTATTCTGATTGGCTCACTTCCAATCCCTTCCTCTGGCCCCTATTACCCAGCATCCTTTTCTCCTGCTTTGGTGGACACACCTCTTCCTGCTTTTCCATGCGGTCTGAAATCCTTTGTCTGTGAACTCACCAGAATTAGACTGGCCTACCTCTACATTACATTAACTAATATTTCTAAAGTAACTATTTTATATCATATTCGTCAGGTTAAGGCCAAGAGGGAGGAGGAGCTGGGGGTAGCGTTGGAAGAGGGATTGTGGTATGAGGTGCTGTGGAGGGTGAATGCCTCGACCTCATGTGCAAGGTTGCTGTTGATACAGCTAAAGATGGTGTGTAGAGCGTACCTGACGCAAGTTGAGGGTGAGCTAGTTGTTTAAGGGGGCGGAGGACACTTGCGAGCAGTGTGGAAGAGGCCCGGACAATCACGTACAAAGTAATAATTTTATAATAAACTTTGTCACAAGTAGGCTTACAATGAAGTTACTGTGAAAACCCCCTAGTCGTCAAATTCCAGTGCCTGTTCGGGTATACAGAGGGATAATTCAGGATGTCCAAATTACCTAACATGCACGTCTTTTGGGACTTGTGGGAAACCCACACAGACACGAGGAGAATGTGCAGACTCCACACAGACAGTGACCCAAGCCTGGGACCCTGGCGCTGTGAAGCCACAGTGCTAACCACTATGCTATCGTGCTCTCCTGGTCCTGCCAGAAGGTGGTCAGCTTCTCCACCCTGTGCCTCGGTATGGCTGGGGGATCTGTTGGAATTTCTGCATTTGGAAATGGTCAATTGAAGGGTTCCCAAGAGATATGGTTTGTTCGTCTTACATTTTAAAGAGCTGTTTACCGTCACTGTTAAGGGGAGGGTGTTTGTGTTGATTTTGCGTTATGTTGTGTATTTACTATGTTAAAATATTAAAAACTTAAATAACTTTTTTTTTAAAAGATAAACTTTGCAGGTCAAGTAGTATACATTCAGACACGGTAAGCAACTGCATGGCAATATTTGAACTTGCAATAATTTTCCACAGCTTGTTTCCTAACTCAGCCTAGAAAGAAAAAAATGTTCTTCACTAAACAGGGAACAAGTCGAACTCAACTAAACCTTCTACCGTTCTTGGGCACATCTTCACAGTTGTTTACATAGTGTACTGGCAGAGACCTGCATTCAGGTTTATTGCTCATCTTCTTTGGCAAATAATTGTCCTTTGCATTTGTGTAGGGGAAGAGGGATATAAAGGACATAGAATAGAGAAAAGAAGTGCAAGAGAGACTCCCAATGCATCATCACTAATACATAGAAAAATTAGAAAGTGAGCCCTTCCATACAACAAACCTCAGCAGAAATGTGGCTTTTGAAAAAGTGGGAACACTGCCTTTGCAATTCCACCCAAAAAGTAGCAACGTTAATAAATTTAACGCACCAAAAACACGTCAGTTTCTTACCTCTTTGGTAGACTGTGGGTAAGGCACGCAAAGAAACAAAATATGTCTTTTCAGCAAGAAATTTTCAGCAACCAAGATTTGTCGACAGCCTTTTAGTTCAGCAGGACTTTAAGCTTCAGTACTTCACCTAAAATAAAAATAATTCAGAGCTAAACAGTCGAGCTAAAAACAGAACTGATTTATTCAGCACAGACTGCTTCTTTGCTGAAGTTCAAATTATGTATGCATATAAACTAATCTCAATACATCAATTAATTATACACATGGTGTTGGACATCACCCATATGATTCATTCTGAAATTTCATGTATTATAGCCTGCATATATTAATAGCAAACATGTAAATATTTAGCTTGAGATGAGCATTAATTTTGAGGTTCATCCTGAATAAACTGCTGTCAGATCATATTGCTGCCATGTAACAGAAAATTAGATAGCGACTCAATACAGAAAGCTTCAGGGGTGGCACGGTGGCTAGCACTCCTGCCTCACAGTGCCAGGGACACGAGTTTGATTCCAACCTCAGGTGACTGTCTGCGTGGGTTTCCTCCAGGTGCTCGGGTTTTTCCCCCCAGTCCAAAGGTGTGCAAGTTAGGTAGACTGGACATGCTAAATTGTCCCTAGGTGGGGTTACAGGGATAGGGCCTAGGTTAGAGTGCTCTTTCAGAGGTTCGGTGTGGTGCAGGCTTGATGGGCCAAATGGCCTCCTTCTACATTTTTATGATTCTATGGGATGACACAATTTCAATTTGTTCAACATTTCGATTTACAAATCGAAACCATCCTGCTAAATACTAAAAAAAATGTTATCAGCTGATTGGAGTTCCTTTAAAGATGACTAATATAGAGCCGAAGAGAAGGGCAATAGAACTTTGTATTGACAGACAGGTACAGTTTTTTTTCACTCCTTGTACCAAATATCTAATGTAGCAAGCAATTGTGCTTTTGTTTATTCATTTCACAAAATACCACTAGGACTGTCATCTAACCTAAGCACGTCCAGGATAGGCTACTTCACTTAACAAGTTCTGCTTCAACATTAGCATCAGTTATAGAACAAAGAAAAGTACAGCACAGGAACAGGCCCTTCAGCCCTCCAAGCCCGTGCCGCCCGACTAAACTACAATCTTCTACACTTCCTGGGTCCGTATCCCTCTATTCCCATCCTATTCATGTATTTGTCAAGATGCCCCTTAAATGTCACTATCGTCCCTGCTTCCACCACCTCCTCCGGCAGCGAGTTCCAGGCACCCACTACCCTCTGTGTAAACAAAACCTGCCTCGTACATCTACGATAAACCTTGCCCCTCGCACCTTAAACCTATGCTCCCGAGTAATTGACCCCTCTACCCTGGGGAAAAGCCTCTGACTATCCACTCTGTCTATGCCCCTCATAATTTTGTAGACCTCTATCAGGTCGCCCCTCAACCTCCGTCGTTCCAGTGAGAACAAACAGAGTTTATTCAACCACTCCTCGTAGCTAATGCCCTCCATACCAGGCAACATTCTGGTAAATCTCTTCTGCACCCTCTCTAAAGCCTCCACATCCTTCTGGTAGTGTGGCGACCAGAATTGAACACTATACTCCAAGTGTGGCCTAACTAAGGTTCTATACAGCTGCAACATGACTTGCCAATTCTTATACTCAATGCCCCGGCCAATGAAGGCAAGCATGCCGTATGCCTTCTTGACTACCTTCTCCATCTGTGTTGCCCCTTTCAGTGACCTGTGGACCTGTACACCTAGATCTCTGACTTTCAATACACTTGAGGGTTCTACCATTCACTGTATATTCCCTACCTGCATTAGACCTTCCAAAATGCATTACCTCACATTTGTCCGGATTAAATTCCATCTGCCATCTCTCTGCCCAAGTCTCCAATCTAAATCCTGCTGTATCCTCGGACAGTCCTCATCGCTATCCGCAATTCCACCAACCTTTGTGTCGTCTGCAAACTTACTAATCAGACCAGTTACATTTTCCTCCAAATCATTTATATATACTATGAACAGCAAAGGTCCCAGCACCGACCCCTGCGGAACACCACTAGTCACAGCCCTCCAATTAGAAAAGCATCCTCCCATTGCTACTCTCTGCCTTCTATGACCTAGCCAGTTCTGTATCCACCTTGCCAGCTCACCCCTGATCCCGTGTGACTTCACTTTTTGTACTAGTCTATCATGAGGGACCTTGTCAAAGGCCTTACTGAAGTCCATATAGACAATATCCACTACCCTACCTGCATCAATCATCTTTGTGACCTCTTCGAAAAACTCTTATCAAGTTAGTGAGACACGACCTCCCCTTCACAAAACCACTAATACGTCCATTTGCTTCCAAATGGGAGCAGATCCTGTCTCGAAGAATTCTCTCCAGTAATTTCCCTACCACTGACGTAAGGCTCACCGGCCTGTGTTCCCTGGATTATCCTTGCTACCCTTCTTAAACAGAGGAACAACATTGGCTATTCTCCAGTCCTCTGTGATATCACCTGAAGACAGTGAGGATCCAAGGATTTCTGTCAAGGCCTCAGCAATTTCCTCTCTAGCCTCCTTCAGTATTTTGGGGTAGATCCCATCAGGCTCTGGGGACTTACCTACTGTAATATTTTTCAAGATGCCCAACACCTCGCCTTTTTGGATCTCAATGTGACCCAGACTATCTACACACCCTTCTCCAGACTCAACATCTACCAATTCCTTCTCTTTGGTGAATACTGATGCAAAGTATTCATTTATGGCACAGTTGGTAGCATTTTTGCCTCCGAAGTTCGAGTCCCACACCAGGAATTGAGCATGAAAATCAAGGCGGAGTAATATTCTGGGAGTGCCGTCTTTTGGATGAGATGTTAACTTGTTCCTCTTCCCCCCCTAGCCCCTGGGTCAAAATAACCAATTTTGAATAAGAGTCGTGGGGTTATCCCTGGTCTACTGGTAAATATCTATTCCTCAATCAACATGACAAAACAGTTTATCTAGTCATTGTCACATCTTTGTGGGAGTTTGCGGTTTACAATTTGGCTGCTGCATTTACTATGACAGTGACTACACTTCAAACGCATTTCATACATAGAGCACTTAGAGAATCCAGGGGCCATGAAAGGCACTATCTAAACAAAAGTCTCTCTTTATTCCGCAATTGTACTGCCACTTGTGCATGCAGCAATACAAAAGTGCCCTTATAACCTGGCAGTTAGGTAATACCTGAAATCTGGAATTAGGATTGCAAGAGCCACTCCTCCAAAATCTGTGTAATTTCACCATGAGGTTATCAGAGCAATAGCTTCAGTATATCAAACAAAGTCATTGACAAAGAACTTTGGGGTCTGTCAGACCTACTTCACCAGCTTCCCCTGAACCAAGAGTACATAGATTGGATGAGGCATTTACATTTTGTAGGTTGGCTACTTCAGTTACTCTCCATGTTAGCCTGGCCTTTGAATCAAAAGGCTGGAGATTCAAATTCCACATTTCAGCTCATAATTTAAGCTGATACTCCCATGCAGTACAAGAGGGACAAGCTTTTGATTAGATTTTAACAGAGGCTCAGTCTGCCCATCATACAGATATTAAGGTGTCCTTGGAACAACTTAAAAAAGGAGGGTACAATTGGTGTCCTAGGCAACATTTACAACGCCAAATGTAGGCATTTATCTCATTGTGGGACATTCTGTGCAAAAATGGTTTCTGCACTTTCTATGTCACAAATCAGTGATTACACTTCAAAACTACTTTGTTTGCTATGAAGCATTTTGGGATGTCCTGAGTTCACAGAAGTGGTTATATTTCTTTCTTATAACAACTTGCATTGCAGCTTTAAAAAAAGTCAACCATCCTACAGCACTTGACAGAAACATAATCAAACAAACATTAACATGCTGGAGAAATATATATTAGGAAAGATGACTAAAAGCTTGGCCAACGAGTTAATTTTCTAATCTTAAAAAGGACAAGGAGAGGCGCTCAAGGAGAGAATTCCAGGTATTCAAGCAGAGGGAGTTTAACTTAATAATAAAGTCTATCAGCTCCCTGCACCTGTTGGGCACATGGGTGGAGGCCGAGAGGAAGACAGGTTTAAAGAGAAGCTGGGATTATTTTATCTCTTCACAAAGTTCATGGTGCGAATTCATTGGGCAGAGGAGTGAGGGGTCTAACCGTGCTTAATATGGTCCAGTCAGATTTGGTGATAAATGACTCAACCAGTTGCATGCTACACATGTCCAAATCTCTGCCCTTTGACCTTGAGGTAGTGAATATGGGGTCCCATAACAGGGAAACAACCAGGGTGGGAGGAGGAAAGGACTGGGCACAAAGACAAAGGTGGGAGGGTGATTCAACGGATCAGCAGCTGCAAAAGTATTGTGATTGTCAAGACCCAAAGGCTCGGCAGTTTGGAATTTGAAAATACCATTGTAAGTGGTTTAAAGAACAGTTTTTTTTCTGGCGAGGTTGCAAGAGATGAGTTGGCAGTCATAAAGGTGGTGATCGGAGATCTCCATGAATATGGATCTCTGGAGTTTAGAAAATAATCTTTATTAGTGTCACAATAGCCTTACATTAACACTGCAATGAAGTTACTGTCAAAATCCCCTAGTCGCCACACAACGGCAGCTGTTTGGGTACACTGAGGGAGAATTCAGAATGTCCAATTCACCTAATGAGGGCTAAATTAAACAAAAATAGGGAGGCAATGGAGAATACTAGCATACATTTATCTTTATGGAATACCAGTTTTTTTGATAATCTATTGACTGTAATTAAACAGTTTCTGAATATTAGCAAACTATTAAATTCAAATAGCCACTTCTCTATGAATTTGTGTGGAAGTAGGGGGCCTTGAGGCTTTGCTTAAACATTTAGAATTGGTCAGAAATAATTATCACTCCTCAATAAGTGCTAAAGAATTAAAGGGGATGGGTGAAAATAAGTTAGTCTTCACATAGTAGAGGGTTTAAACGTTCTGCATCACAAACCATTGTGAAAGAAAGGAAATAATTTCTTAGATAGCTTCATGCAAAAGAATATTAAGAGCAAGGGGAATGAAGAGAGTGGGATTAAACAAAATAGTTAATGTGGAGAACACTGGTGTGCATGCTTGATGTGCCGAAACACCCATTTTGTGCCATAATGTTGTATGAGTAGATGCCTTTTTGGGAAGAATAGACTTGGGTCAATCATGCGTTGTAATTTACTTTTTCAAGCTTGCTATCCTATTGTATTTAATTAAAATTGTTGAATCTTTGTGAACTGATTTGTTTGTCACCTTTAGCCTCAGCTTCTTACTCCAAAAAGGAAAACAATAAAAGATCACCGCCTCATCTCATGCTTCATGTGTTGTCACAGGGATGCGCTCCAACTAGCTGCAGCAACAGTCATACAAAACAGCTAGATCCATACAAATTTAAGAGCAGGAAAGAAGTGTACTAACATTCATGATTTATGTATGACAGCCTAGCATGTTAGAGCAACAAATGGGACCACTGACAGTGCAGCACTCCTTCAGTATTGCACTGAAGTGCCAACCTGGATGATGTGCTCAAGTCTCTGGAGTGAGGGCTTGAACCAATGTATAATAATAATCTTTATTACGGTCACAAGTAAGCTTACATTAACAATGCAATGAAGTTACTGTGAAAATCCTCTAGTCGCCACACAACACCGCTTGTTTGGGTACACTGAGGGAGAATTCAGAATGTCCAATTCACCTAACAAGCATGTCTTTCGGGACTTTCTGGGAGGAAACCGGAGCACCTGCGATTCAGGGAGAACTCCGCACAGACAGTGACCCAAGACGGGAATCTAACCCAGGTCCCTGGCGCTGTGAAGCAACAGTGCCAGGGACCTGCTCTTAATACACTTTTAAGTATTCATAAAAGTAATCAGGCATTTTGATGTATTCATAAAAACAGCTACAGTACATTGCCAATTCTCAATTTGAAACTTTTGGCTGTGTTGCTTTAGGAAGGCACCAGCTGGAACAGGGAAAGCCAACCTTTGCCTGCCGTCAAACTTCCTGGCAGAGGCCTAGGGCCTTCCGCTCACTGCTGTAAATAATGACTAGCTGAAAAAATACAAGATGTTGGGATATTTTGAATAATGACATTTATCTTCAAACTAATTGTAGATTCTAACAGAAGCAAAATTAATTTTGGCCATACGCTCATATGTAGGGTCAATCACCATTTTCATTCAATTAACAAAGCAGCAGCTTACAGGATTCCCAAAATGAGAATTGTCAAATGCACCGCCACACAGAATTTATTTTAAAAATATACATGCTACACATTGTGTGCTGTGCTCATATCTCACCCATTGAAGGATGCTTCAATTCTTAACTAGATAAAATATTTGTAGCATATGTTTTAAATCTCTATGCTCATTCTCAGACTCGATCCTTTTATGTACAAAACGTCATGGATTTTTTTTAGAAACACAGAATGCAGGTCAATCGCAAAATGTATTCTTCCCTCTCCAGGTTGCTGCTCATTTCAAATGCTTTGATGTCAGCATGACAACAATCACTCCTGTCATGTGGTCAGCCAATTTTTGTTTATATGTTAAGTAAAGGGTGGTGACAACAGCACCAGCAGGGGAAAGCTTTAGTGCTGGTTTACATTAGCAGTCTGCTGGCCATTCTATGGGCCCCCTCAGCTGTATGACTTGCATTGAATTATGCAGATAATATTATATTAATTCTACTTAAGCACTTCAGAGAACAGCATGATCAATGTAGACAACTTAAACATCATTGCACTTTCTGTAATGACAATTTTGAAATGTCTGTAATGTTCTCAGATATTTTATGAATAAAGTTTTTTTTTAAAAAAAGTGATCTGCAGATCTAAAAAACAAATACAAGTCAGTCATAACAACAGATCATGAAACTAGCAAAACTTTTTAATCCTACATCTTTTGCACTGTTTATCTTCCAACAGGAAACTAAAAACATCAATATTAAATAGACCCACTCACTCGGCTATGATAATAATCAAAACGTCTAACGTGCATTATTACTTTCTACGTTCCTAAACTGAATAAGCTTTGCTGATTATCTGAATTCGTTGACTGGATTACTACTTTCTAACTCACTTATAATATCCATTGACCTCCGAAGTACACCATAAAATGGTAAACCCTAGGTGACTATTAAAAACATTTCCACGAAAATGTAAACACCGAACGGCACGGAGAGTCAGTCCAAAAGAACAAATATAATTTATATTTCACATTACAAAGTATTTGCATACTTTTGTTCCTTCGTGCACATGAGACAGACTCTGAAATTTGGCAGCCTGTTTATGGAGC
Organism: Scyliorhinus torazame; assembly: GCF_047496885.1. Classification (NCBI taxonomy): domain Eukaryota; kingdom Metazoa; phylum Chordata; class Chondrichthyes; order Carcharhiniformes; family Scyliorhinidae; genus Scyliorhinus; species Scyliorhinus torazame. The sequence continues at coordinate 136,924,726 of NC_092714.1, forward strand.
ACCGCAAAAGGCGGAACGATCAGTCCGTTTTGCTGCTTTTAATAACACTGCAACGAACTTCCGAAAGCTGCCGTTCAGCAAGCTCAATATCGGCCTCATAACTATTGTCGGGGCTTCACATTTAAACCACTCGCCTTTCTAACAACTTGAAGTCAAGCATTCAATTGTTTTTTCAATGATCCTGACATAAAGAACGAGACGCCCAGGAAAATAACTGAACTTGAAAGCAACTGATTCGGTCAAGAACTAGATTTTGTCTGTAAAAATGCGCCATATATTCTGATGCAAGTCAATAAATTATACAGAAAATAGGCCTATATCGCGAAGGACGGTGCAGTTGTCTGCGCAGCTGTAGCACATTTGCAATGACTCCAACCCAAAATCAATGCAGCGGAAGGGGTCTGGGGACCTGGATGCAGCACTGAACCAGCAACATTGCACAAACTCCTATGGTCGGCGCTGATTGACAGGTAGCTGGCGGGCATGCGCATTGGCCTTATCCGTTGATGGCAGGCAAAGGGCCCAACCGTCACTCTATGGAAATAAAATTAATTTCACCCCGGACACCGACCTGTTTACTGCTTTTTCTCTCTTTTTGCAGTGACAATGCAGCAACCGCGCCGCCGACACTTCTCCCTCGTTCTTTAGTTACGGGAGAGGGGACGCACCGGCAGAGAGAACGGGATAGTCAGTCACACCGCCAGCAACTCCCTCATTTCCGGCTCATTCTATTGTGAAGCAGCAAAAGCTGCACTCAGACCACCCCCCTTCCGACGTCAACGGGAGGGGTGGGAAATGAGCTCTACGTCACTGAATCGTGCGCACGTTGCGCGTCACCGAATCCTGTGTACGTTGCGCGTTACCGTGCGCCCTGTGCTACTGCCCACGTGATTTGAGCGTGAGCGGGAAAAGTGAAAATCATGTTTCATTCTCTTCATTCAAGAATCAGGAGGAACCAAAAGTCAGCTTTCATCTCTCTATTTTTGGCCTCATTTCGACTTTACCCTTAATGTCCAAAAGGAATCAACATTAAGTTCAGCAATTTTAGATCATGAACTCTGCCACCGTTGTTTTATTTTATTACTGGTTTGTATTTTTCTTCTTTCTTTCTTATGCCCCCATTTGCATTTAGACAGCTATTATCTATCCAGTAATTCACACCTCCGGATATACCTTTTGTTTATTTAACTATACCCATTACCACGAGTTTGTTTTTTATATCATAAAACCTTTTGTTATTTAATTTCACTTATTTTTTATTTATCTTTATATAGAACATACAGTGCAGAAGGAGGCTATTCGTCCCATCGAGTCTGCACCCGCACTTGGAAAGAGCACCCCACTTAAGACCATGCCTCCACCCTATCCCAGTAACCCCACCTAACCTTTTTTTTGGACCTTAAGGGCAATTTATCATAGCCAATCCACCTAACCTGCACATCTTTAGAATGTGGGAGGAAACCGGAGCACCCGGAGGAAACTCACACAGACAGGAGGAGAACGTGCAGATTCCACACAGACAGTGACCCAAGCCAGGAATCGAACCTGGGACCCTGGAGCTGTGAAGCAACCGTGCTGCCCACGGTACTGTCATACAGTACAAAGCACATAGGTAGAGTATTAAAAACAACATCAACAACAATATCAGGTACAGCGTACATAGAAATCACACTATGTTTCTAACAAGTCTTCTAAAAAAGAAAAGAATGTCTTCTTCATCAGGTGAAGGAGCTGCTCTCCGAAAGCTAGTGATTCGAAACAAATCTGTTGGACTTTAACCTGGTGTTGTAAGACGTCTTACTAAGGTTATGATAGACATAGGGGTGGCATGGTGGGGCAGTGGCTAGCACTGCTATCTCACGGCGCTGAGGACCGGGGTTTGATCCTGGCCCCGGGTCAGTCTCCGTATGGAGTTTGCTCATTCTCCCATGTTTGCATGGGTCTCACCCCCACAACCCAAAGATATGCAGGCTAGGTGGATTGGCCACGCTAAATTGCCCCTCAATTGGAAAAATAAATAATTGGGTTCTCTAAATTTATTTTTAAAAGGTTATGATAGACATAATCTTTAAAGCACCTGTCTCATTTCAAGCTGCTATAGGGGTCAGTACCATAAACCAATTTGTAGATGAGCCAGGTCAGACAATTTCATTACTTTACACAAATGGCAAGTAGAATGGTTATTCAATTTCTTTATGTGGTATATCAACCGTAGTCCAAAGCACCATTGATAGACTCGTGGCCATATAGGCCTGTACATTGGATCCCATACCCTTTATGGCCATCGAAACAGAATCATGTAAGTGAATGCTCAGTTCTCAGGTAGCTGTATTAACACCTTCATTTAAGGAGATGCACAGTGCCGTCTTGAAATATAAGTACAACTCAATAAGAGGCCTAGACATTTGTCTTGATCCCTGGTTTCTAACAGTTCTGGAGAAGATACAATGTTTGCCATGCAGCCATCAGGATCAATATCAAATATACCAGGGAAGTCTTGAAAAAGTTCTTCAAGGAGTAATTGGAGTCCTTCAATACAACACCATGTACTTCATAGTCCGCTTCGTACAACAAATAGCAAAACTTGTAGTTATATGGCACCTTTAATGTAGTAAAACATTCCAAATGCCTCACAGGATGCACTCCACAGGTTGGTCAGCCAAAAAGGTATAAGAGTAAGGGAAGTGAAAGCAGATAACGCCTGCTTGTAGTCAAGAGTAGAGACAAAGATGAGATGAACTTTCTCAGTCAGGAAGCAAGAACAGAACGGTAAATTTTCATTGCTGAAACTTTTGGCAACGTATCATTTATTTAACGTGTTCCTCAGATATGCTCAATGTAGCAATTATATGCACCCGCATCATCATTAACTCACCATTGGGGGCAGCATGGTAGCATAGTGGTTAGCACTATGGCTTCACAGCGCCAGGGTCCCAGGTTTGATTCCCGGCTTGGGTCACTGTCTGTGCGGAGTCTGCAAGTTCTCCCCGTGTCTGTGTGGGTTTCCTCCAGGTGTTCCGGTTTCCTTCCACAAGTCCCGAAAGACGTGATATTAGGTAATTTGGACATTCTGAATTCTCCCTTTGTACCTTAATACCTTACAAGTGATTTGTGTAGTTTTGAGCGTTTGTTGCTTTTCTGCTTCTTCTTGGCGATTGCAAGACCAAGATATTCCTGCTGGAATATTTGATGCTGACCCCAGAAGACTTTACGGAGCAAGGGAGCAGGGTAGTCAACTGTCCCAGATTTTCCAGAACTGTCCCATAATTCGGCATTTTGTCCCAAGTCCCAGGTCAGGCCCTCGCAGGATGTGTTTTGTCCCAGATTTCTCCCATCTCTGCAGGCGTTGTGGCTCCTTGTACATTGGCTGCAGCAATTTGTCAGCCTGTTTATGGGGTTCCCCTACTTCCATGGTCTCACCAAACCCGACCATGGCAAAGTGTCCTTCTCACTGGTCACCAAGGAAGTAGTTCTCAGATCTGCTTGCCAGCGGTGGGTTCCTATGCTAATAAGGGTGCATTTGTAATTCCTGACATTTTAAAATGCTGATAATTTCAGCAAAGGTAGCCTGGATGGTAAGGGGATTGTCAGGTTGCCAACTGGAAAGAAGATACAGCTGTTCCATTGCAGCCCCCTTTCTCACTGTATCCAGTGAAAATAAAAGATCTATGGAGGTCCAAATCTCAGCTGGGGCCGAATCTACTTGGTGAGAGAGGTGTGCCCAGTCTAATTGACCTTGTTTGCACTGTCCACCATATGTAAGGCAGGTCCCACAAAGGACTTAGAGTAGAGACCTGCTGATTGGGAATTCTCACTTCTGCTCATGTTGATGGCCATAGCTGAAGCAGGGAGAGGCTCTGCCTCCAAAAGGTCATGTGAAATTTCGAACATAAGACTAGAAGCAGGTATAAGAGTGGATCTCTTGTAATTGTGGTGACACTCTTGCTCCATCGATGAGTCCTGAAATAGCTCTGCAATTGGACCCACTCTGTCCAGCCTGGAGAGCCAAACCTTGCATGGACCTTAAAGGCAATGGACATATTCACGGCTACTTCAGACTTGCTCTAACTGATGGACACTGCCTCAGAACGTCATTGGAAACTGACCTCTCGGCAACATTGACAGCAATGAAGCACTGAATAGTGGCTCTCTATTTGATCCAGCTGGCATGTTGAAATCATACAACACCGCCTCCTCGGGATTGGAGCCCAAGGCATCAATATTCGCTGAGTATTTATGAAGGATACAACAGTTCAGTTTAGGAACTCAGTCACTGGAAGCTGTGCTGAAGAAAGTCTTGCAACTAACTATACATGCTTCAGTTGTTTTGAACAGTCAAGCACAACTGCACAGATGTAGATAGTGAACATGTTTGAAGAAGAGTCATACGGACTCAAAACATTAACTGGTTTTCACTCCACAGTGCTGCCAGACCTGCTGACTTTTTCCAGCATTTTTAGTTTTTATTTTAGACAGTGAACTGCTCTGTTATCACTATCCAGAATATTCAGGCAGTTTGTCGCTCTCGCCCTCTAATAACTAGATCAAATATTGTTATTCAAATAACATCCTTCTTTTAAATATAGGCCCCATGAAATTCAGCTGCCAGAACTATCCAGATGATGAAGAATGTGAGCAGACCCTGCAGACAGCAGGTTCCTGTGCCTCCAAATTCTGTGGCTGTCTTATGATTCACCATATGTAAGCACCTCAAACTAAATCCCTGAGATGTATCTGTGCTCCAGTGTATCGATAGAGTAAGTGAAGTTAAGTGTCCTGAGGTCTTCTGATTGTGGATGGCACTTCTTTGCGGATGAAACAACCGGTCTAGTGCCATAGTAACACAAATGTGCTCTGAACCAGAGCTTACATAATTAAATTTTGTCCTGATAGTTGTCCACAATATATGCATCTGGGTGGGTTGGTGAGTAAAGTGTGGAAGAATAATAAATAGGAGGGTTCAAGTACTGAGCTTAACCCAGTAGTGACATTTTTGTGCTAAAATTTGCTATTATAAATTCCTTTGACTGCATTTATCATGGAACTGGCCTATGTAAACTTGTCACAATGTAATTATACATTACCAGCATTGGGGACACTTTAACACATCAGTTTTGGGTCTCCCCGCTCAATGCGTACTACACAGAAACTCTTGTACTCCAACCAACTTAACTTTTTAAAGAGATATTTCTTAATTTTCCCATTTAAGCGGCAATTTAGTATGGACAATCCACCTACCCTGCACAGTGGTGTGGAGAATGTGCAAACTCCACACCCGGGGCCGGGATCAAACCCGGGTCCTCAGCACCGTGAGGCAGTACTGCTAACCACTCTGCCACCATGCACCCTGCCCAATCAACATCGCAAATTGCTCTGAGTCACTATTTAACTCAAAGTTATGATACAAAACCATAGTTTGATTTAAAATGAAAGCAGAATATCTAATGTTAAATTTAGCCTGACCTAATTATTCCATGTCCTCTAACCCCAATTCATCTGAAAATTACACATAACCTTGCTCCTCTATGTGCAACACCATGTGGTTCAACAGATAATCTTAAAAATCAGCAATAGAGTAAAGATTTAACAATAAGAAATTGCTTGCCTTTGATCCGAAACCCCACTTGGGAGTTATTTGTAAAGAGGAATGTTACACGACATGGTCTGTATTTCCAGATTAGCTCTGAATGTATAGTTACTATCATGGTCGAGACGTGAAAGAAAATATGTATGTATATGTTTGTCAGCTGTTTGTATAAAGTCTTTCTTTTGTGCTTTTCAAAGTGGACAATTGCTGAGCTGTCAAGATGTCTCCAGCTGGTCACATGCTGGCATCCAGCAAGTTAACAAAGGCTAACACCTCAAACGTGTGGAACATAACCATCTTTGCGTAGCATAAACATTCCAACAGAGCGGCGATGCTGATTGACTTGCGGGGAAGATTTGCATCAGGCGGTCAGTACTTCCAGAAAGTGGACGTCAGCAAGACACCCTCCTTGTTTGAGTGAAGGCGAGCATTCAGCAGAGCGGTGATGCTGAAGGGCTGCTGCGGGGAAGATGGGGCGGTCAGTGCTTCCAGAAAGTGGTTTGTGGAGGAGCTGTTGTCAAGGGACAGTTAAACCCCATGTAGTGATCTTTACATGGGTATGTACATAAGGGGTTAATGGGAAATTGAAAGATCACTGGGGGGCAGCACTGGTGGGTATAAAAGCAGACGCAAGTGGCTCTCTGCCTCTCTTGGTGATTAGACTGACGTGAGCAGGAGCATAGATCTAGCTCAGGGCTACTAGTGTGGTCAGACATAGCTACTGTATATAAACGTTGTAACCTTTCTACTAGTATTGATCTTAAAGTAAGAACTCACACAGTTGTTAAATTCTGTTACTCAATAAACCTTTCAATACCTCTGGACGACTTCGAGCCTTCTTCATCAAGGTGCAGAAAGCCTCTGCAGCAACTGGATTGAGTAATGCATGTTACATACAGTAGTGCTACCAAACACACTACAGTAAGGTAACAAAAGATGGTACCAGGCTGGCTTTAAAAGAACAATACTAGCTAGATTAGGTTCGAGAAAAGAAAGAAAAAGAACAGAAATTAAAGTACCGACCGCTCGACTGTGGAAGACTTCACAGCATTTGAATCCTAGACAACCAACCGATGCGATGGAACACGTGCAAGCTCCACGGCAGCTGAAAATTATGGGTAACTTAAATAGTAACTGGACAATGTTTAAACAATAGTTCCAAATATACATGGCAGCTACTGACTTAAACACAGCCTCTGACGAGAGAAAGATTGCGCTGCTACTAACAAGGGCAGGCCAGCATGCTATAGACATTTATAACTCTTTCACTTCGTTGAAAATGAAGACAAAACTAAATTTCAAGTGATACTTACAAAATTTGAAGAACACTGTAAAACACAGTCTAATGAAAGCCTGGAAAGATTTAACCTACGCAACAGGTTCCAAAAAAACGGCAAGACAATCTCTAATTTTGTCACAGATCTCAGATTAATAGCACAAGGCTGTAACTATGCTGATTTAACAGATTCCATCATCAGAGATCAATTAATCTATGGATTCTCCGAAGAACACTTAAGGGAATCACTAATGCAACAAAATGATCTAACTCTAAAAACCACCATAGCAAAGTACTCAGCGCAAGAACAAAAGAAACAGCAGTACCTTGAGTTTCTTCAGAAAAAAAACAGGGAGAAATTCCTCCACGAGGGGGAAGAAGTTAAAATGGTGTCCTCTCCTCACAGGTATCTTCTTCCGGCCGCCACCTCCAATTCAAATATGTATGCGCACAGTCAAGAGACACGCGACCCGGCGAGATCCTGTCCTGCGCATGTGCAAGAAGCTGCGCATGAGCATTACACAAAATACCGAACTCAGCCAGAAGAGTAATTTGCGCATGCGCAATCGCTTCCTACGCATGACGTGCTACTGCTGTGGCAACGCCCACTTAAAAGGGAAATGTCCTGCACAAGGGAAAAGATGTTTAAAGTGCTCCAAACTGAATCATTTCGTCTCCCAGTGTAAATCAACAGCAAAATATCACTCTCCAACGCAGAAACATGCAAACTTCAAGGTTCGCACAGTGGATACAATGAAAAATCAAACACCCGAAGAAAATTTTTCCGACTACGAAGATTTCCCTGGGAGAACACATACTTCCTCGGAATAATAGATTCGGCAGAGGAACATCAAGCGCCGACCACGATTCCTCAATACGTTAATGTCATTGATTCCGAAAGTGAATGGAACGTCACGGTGCAAGTGAACAACTTCCCAATTACGTTCAAGCTTGACACACTGGAGTGACCGCAAACTTGATGACAAGCAAAGATCTTGCATCCATCCCAGAGACACACGAGATGATACCTGCTGCATGCAAGTTAAAAGACTAGAATGGCAACCAGATCACCTCAAGAGGATCATGCCACCTACAAGTAGTCAGTAAGAGGATCATGAAAGGACTACGCTTCGAGATTGTGGACAACAAAAAGACATCGCTGTTAGGTGCTCAAGCCTGCAAGGACCTGCGGCTGGTCCAGAGAATATTCATGCACACAAATGACTCATCATGACTAGACGATGACATCCAGCTGCTGATCAGCGAGTATCCTGACGTCTTTCGTGGCATGGGTACGTTACCTTACAAATACAAAATCCTGCTCAAGGAAGATGCAAAACCTGTCATTCATCCACCTAGGAGGGTACCAGCTCCCTTGAGGGACAAGCTAAAATCAGAGTTCCTACGCCTACAATATCAAAGCATAATATCAAAGGTCACACAGCCAACTGACTGGGTCAGCTCGCTGGTGTGTGTCAAGAAGCCATCTGGTGACCTCAGAATCTGTTGAGATCCCAAAGATCTGAACAAAAACATTCGCAGGGAACACTACCCCATCCCCAAGCGAGAGGAGATAACATGTGAAATGGCAAACGCTCGTATCTTCACCAAACTTGATGCTGCCCAAGGCTTCTGGCAGATGCAGCTCGACAATTCCAGCAGACTTGTGTACGTTCAACACGCCGTTTGGACGATACTGCTATAATTACATGCCTTTTGGGATCCTCTCCGCATTAATATTGAGAAATGACAAAATCATCATTCCACTAATGCTCAGGTCAGACATGCTCCGCAGGATTCACGAGGGACATCTCAGAATCGAAAAAAGCAAAAGAAGAGCAAGGCAATCCGTGTACTGGCCTGGGATAAATGAGGACATTACAAACATGATACTCACATGTGACACATGTCAAAAACATCAATCGGCGGACTTCTGGTGATGGCGGGCGGGAGGCAGCCGCACAATGGAGGGCTCCCGTTCGGGAACGGCATTTTCGGGGCTTTAAGCCCAGTCCCAGGGTCCACGGAGGCGGCAAAAGCAGGGAGAAGGCACAGAGGTGGCAGAGTGAAGGCACAGTGAAGAAAAATGTCGAGGGTGAGCAAAAGAATGTCTGTAAGGAAAACTGCTGAAGGTCCGTCGGGGAGTGGAAAGGTCACCGCGGGGTCACCAAGGAAAATGGAGGCTGGAGCACCAGGGGAGGCCGCATTGCTTATGGCTGAAGAAATAACTAAGGTGATGGCTGCGGAATTCGAAAGGCAGTTTACAAAATACATGGAGACAATGAGGAAGGAGATGAGAGAGGTTTTGAGTGTGCTGGTGGAGGAGGCGATTTCCGCGGTGACGAAGGCGGAGGTGTGAGAGCAAGGGGATGCGCTGAAGGAAGTGGAGGAGACGTTATTGCAGCACGGTGATCAACTTGCCTCGATGGGGAAGGAGATGCGGAAAGTGATGGACAATAACAAGGATCTACGAGGAAAAATGGATGACCTGGAAAACAGATCCAGGCGACAGAATTTGAGGATTGTGGGGCTGCCCGAAGGAGTTGAAGGACCGAAGCCGACTGATTATTTTGCAACGATGCTCGCGAAACTATTGGGGGAGGGGGAGGATCCCTCCCGATATGAACTGGATCGGGCTCATCGGTCGTGGAGGCCTGTACCAAAGGCGAGTGAGTCGCCAAGAGTAGTGACTCTGTGCTTCCGTAGGTACAGTGTGAAGGAAAAGGTCCTGAGCTGGGCCAAGCAGAAGCGGGTGGTGCAGTGGGCTGGAGCTGGTATCCATGTATACCAGGACTTTACGGTGGAGCTGGCGAAGATGCGGGCTGCCTTCAACCGGGTGAAGAGGGCACTGTACATTAGCAAGGTGCAGTGCGGCATTGTATATCCAGCGAAGCTGAGGGTGACTTACAAGCTCAGGGACTTTTATTTTGGAACGGCGGAAGCAGCGGAGGGGTTTGCGAAGGCAGAAGGACTGTGGCAGAACTGAGAAATTGAGAAATGGCCATGTGCCGATGTAACCTCATGACTGTATTTTCTTCTTTTTTGATTCACTGCGTGCGGGTGTATGGGCTAAAGGAGCCAATGTTGTATATATTTGGACAAGGGAAGTGATGGGACTTTCGCTCAAAATGAGAGCTCTTTGGGGTGTAGGTGGATATGCGGGGTTTGTGTGCTAAAAGGGGATTTCTGGGCTTTCCTAGGGCCGGGCAAGGGGGAAAGGGACCCGGGCGGGGGCCTCCGTGCTGGCCGGTTTAAGCCGGCCAGTGAACGTGAGTGAGGTGGGGGGAGGGGCTGCGGCCATCGGAACCTGGCAGAACAGGGTCCGAGTGGTCTAGCCAGGGTGGAAAGTTGGTGGGAAGGAATCGAGGTTGGGGGGAGGAGTTTTACAAGAGGCAGTGGACGGGAGGAGTTAGAGACTGGGGGGGGCGGGGGGTACAACTCTTGGGTATCATGTACAGTACTCTTTCAGAGGTTGGAGGGTGTTGAGTGTAGGGGGGGGGAGGGGGAGTGGACTCTAGGTCAATGGTGACCATGGGCGGTCCTGGACACCTTTTTCTTTTTCTCCTTTGTTTTTTTGTTGCCACCGTGGGAGGGTTTGTTTTATTGGATGGATATATTGACAGGTGGGCCGTTGTTTGGTGTGGTGGGAGGATGGGATCGTTGGTATTGTTAAGGGGATTGATTTTGTATTTGTTACCGTTTACTGTTTGTGGTTGGGGCGTAAGTTTTGAAGGAACATGTGGAAATGGAGAATAAAAACTTTTTTTTTAAAAAAACATCAACCGGCACAATGCGAGGAGCCACTCCAGCAGCATGAGATGGCTACGTCACCATGGAACAATGTTGGCATAGATTTGTTTCACTCCATGGGTCGAAACTATGTTCTTTTCATTGACTATTACTCCAACTTTCCGGAAGTAATGAAACTCCCAGATCTCACGTCCGCATCAGTTATTAAAGCCTGCAAGGAAACATTCTCGAGGCATGGTATTCCACAAACAGTCATGTCCGATAATGGTCCTTGCTTTGCGAGCTGGGAGTGGACGGAATTCTGTTTAGCCCACTGTGCTAAACCAGCCCCTATAACGTCTCACATGGAATTATTTGTGTATGAAATATAGCACCAAGTTCAAAATCAGCCTTTTGTTTGGCCGCCGAAGCTTGGCTTAAGATTCCACCCTGTTGAACTTCAGTGGGACTGAAGAAATTGAAGAACGATTCATGTGATATGGTTCTTGTTGCTGTTCCGACCCCTGTACTTTGGTTTCGTTCAAATTGTTCTTACTATTACATCTTTGTCCTCCCTCCAGTCGATTGTGCAGCCGATGATTTGTGGTTCAGCAAAGAACGATTTTAGTGACCCATGTCCAACTGACACACTTTAGTGATCACCTCATTTGTGAAATACTCATTAGGCCCTAATATAAACTCCAGAGTGAAGCTTCCATTCTCTGTCCATTTAACACTCACATCTTGCAGATGCTTTAATATGGGTTCATCATGTTCTCGTATCATGCCATTGACCCTGTGCACGTTCTTCAAGACTGTTAACCAGAATTGCGGAATGCTCACCAGCAGTTCCGTCCCTTTGTTTGGGTCGTCGTCCTCCACTAGAATTTCTTTTAAATCCTCATACACCGTGCACACCGTAATGCCTTGTAGTAATTCAAGTGACCAGCTATCTTCTAGGATATTTAGTCGCTCGACTAGATTCAAGGATTCACACAATTTTATCCCAAATACTGAGTCCACATCCATGTCTACAATGTGAAAGAGTATTGTGTGCTTCACATCTGCCACTGAGAGCACTAGTTCGCAAACATCAAAGGTATCCAGAGTTCTTGTTCCGAAGTCTATCATCAGCCCTTGCAGATCAGCAATGTACCACTGCACGTTTAGCTTTTGCAAAGCATGTTGACTCACGAGGTTGACTGCCGCTTTAGGATCAAAGTCACAACGAATGAAAGCATCATTGAGTATTACCTTTGATTTGAGTACGAGGTCAAGTTCTCGGAGCGGTCTTATTATCTTCATTCTTTGTTTCAATTTTGCTTTCATCTTTGGTTCTGAGAGTTGTCTGGTTTCTCGCTCCGATGAGATTGATTAAAACTGTTCTTCCGTGTTTATCTCATCTACTGCATGTACCATTCATGTATGGTCCATGGTGGAACGCGCAAAACATTGTTTTGCAAAGTGCCCAACATGGCAGCACCTGGAACAAACTTTTCCACAGGCCGGACATTGCGTGGGGCATGTCGAGTGGCACAAGATGGCAGCAGCGGCTCCTGTCGGCTACTTAAAATGGCCGCCCGCATTGAGACCACGTTTCTTTATGACGTGCGTCATGGCACTAATGGCACTGGCTTCTTCCATGTTGGCGCCAACATTTTTGTGCAGCAATCTCCCTCGTCTGGCAAATCTTCACTGCCTTTTCCAGCACCAAATCTTCCGCCCACAATAATATCGCCCAAAGCTTATCATTAAGTAAACTAAAGACAACTTGGTTGCGGATTAGCGAAGATTTCAGGTCACTGAAGTTGCATGACTGGGCCTTCAGCTTCAAGTCTGTGACAAAACTGTCAAATGATTCGCCAGGTTTCTGGGTACGCATACAGAACATATAGCGCTAAAACGTTTTAGGGGAACACAGCTTATCGAAGTGCTTCATCACTCCATCAAATTTCTTGTGATCCTCCCCATTATCAAACATAAACGAGTTATACGGTTCAAGCGTTTGTGGACCTGCCACGTTTAGCAGCAATGCAATTTGCCTTTCTTCAGGCTGACCTGTAGGCCCAGGGCCAAAACATAAAGTTCGAACTGCTGTTTGAACAGCCACCAGTTCTCACCTACATTACCAGACATCTGAAGCTGGTGGGGGGCCCTCAATCCATCCATCTCGAGCTTCAGCATTTTCTTGCGCGTTTCAGGTTGCAGTTCACCAGACTGGTCTTCAAGCCGAAGCCTAACGTTGTCACTGCCGTTGCTATCTTTAAAGCTTCAGCACTCAGAGTACCGTGTTGTGTTTTGGTCCTTTGTATTTCACGAAGGAACTCACCAAACACTTCGACTTGCCCAAACCAGAATCTTTTATTGAGTCTCGTGTGGTAAGATAGCAATCTGTTACAGAGCACGTTATCATGGAATCTGCTTATTACTCCTCTGGAATCTGCATCTAGCACCGACCATTCACTTGTCTGTCTTATTACCCTCTCAATCTTCTTCTCAAGATGACCAGATGTATCTCCCTATATGGCTGAGTCACAGGTCACACGACCTTGGTCTAGAGACCGCATGGTGTGTCTGTACCGCCACCTGCTGGTTGGAGGTCGCACATCACCCAACTATGATATAGCCCATGACATATCACCAAAGGAGGGAGAGATTATTCGAAAATTTGCTTGAGTGGTGAGGCTTTGGCGCAAGAGGCTTCGGCAAGTGGCGTCTCAGCAGAGTACAGGTAATCTCAGGTACTGTCCTCTTGACTTTCCTCTTTTGTCTTGGTGCAGTTGGGATGGCAATGCGGGCAGTGATATGTTCCTTCTGCCGGATGTGGGAGTTCAGGGAGAATTTCATTCTCCCTGATGACTACACCTGTGGGAGGTGCACCCGGCTGAAGCTCCTGGGAGACCGAGTTAGTGAGCTGGATGCACTCAGGATCATCTGGGATGCTGAGCACTTTATAGATAAGAGTTTTAGTGAGGCAGTCACACCTAAAGTGCAGGCAGAAAGTAGCTGGGTGACCACCAGGAACGGCAAAGGGAGCAGGCAGAGAGTGCAGGAGTCCCCTGTGGCCATTCCCCTCGTAAGCAATTATACCGTTTTGGATACTGTTGGGGGGATGACGGTTCAGGTGAAAGCAGCAGTAGCCAGATCTGTGGCACAACAACTGGCTCTGGGGCACAGCGGGAAAGGGAAAATGTAAACATGACTAGTGATAGGAGACTCGATAATTAGGTCGACAGACAGGAGATTGTGTGGCCACAAACAGGATTCCAGGATGGTGTATTGCTTCCCGGGTGCCAGGGTCAATGATATCTCTGAGCGGCTGCAGACCATTCTCAAGGGGGAGGGGGAGCAGCCAGAAGTTGTTGTGCACGTTGGCACAAATTACATAATTGGAATTGGGTTGACGTCCTTAGGAGTGATTATAGAGAGCTAGGCGAAATATTAAGAGGCAGGACCTCGAGGGTGGTAATTTCTGGATTACTTCCAGTGCCACGTGCTACTGAGGGTAAGAATAGGAGAATATGGGAGATGAATGTGTGGCTAAGGAATTGGTGCAGGGTGCAGGGATTCAGATTCTTAGATCGTTGGGATCTTTTCTGGGGCAGAGATGACCTCTTTAAGACGGATGGGTTGCATCGGAACTGGAGGTGGATCAATATTCTGGGAGGCAGATTTGCTACTGCTACAAGAGAGGGTTTAAACTAGATTGGTAGGGGGCAGGGCTCCTCAGCAGCAGGGAAACAAATGAGAGGCTGAAAGAAGATGCAAGCTGAATAGATATGATTGGCAGGTGCATGGCAGGGAGCGGGGAAAACCTGTTGGATTGAATTGCATCTATTTCAATGCAAGAGGGCTGACAGAAAAGGCTGATGAACTCGGGGCATGGATAGGTACAGGGGGCTGGGATATTATAGCCATAACTGAAACATGGCTATGGGAGGGACAGGACTGGCAGCTTAATGTTCCAGGATACAGGTGGTTTAGGCGGGATAGAGGTGGAGGAAAGAGAGGAAGGGGAGTTGCATTTTTGATTAAGGGGAGCATCACGGCATTAGTCAGAGATGAAATAACCGAGGGATCATCCAGCGAGGCTTTTGTGGGTGGAACTAAGAAATAAGGGGATGGTGACCTTATTGGGGTTGTACTGTCAGCCCCTAAATAGTCAATGGGAATTAGAAGAACAAGTATGCAGAGAGATTGGGGAGACTTGCAGGAGTAACAGGGTTGTCATAGTAGGGGATTTTAATTTTCTTAAACATAGACTGGGACTGCCATAGTGTTAAGAGCTAAGATGAGGTGGAATTTGTTAAGTGTGTTCAGGAAAGTTTCCTCAGGCATTATGGAAAGAGTCCTACTCGGGAAAGGGCAAAACTTGACCTACTCTTGGGAAATAGGGCTGGGCAAGTGACTGAGGTGACAGTGAGGGGCTACTTTGGAACCAGCGACCATAGTTCTATTAATTTCAAAATAGTTTTGGAAAGGGACAAAACAGGTGCAAGTTCTAATTTGGGGCAAGGTGAATTTTGACGGAATTAGACAGGAGCTTGCAAGGGTTGATTGGAGTAGCTTGTTTGAGGGCAAAGAGGCCTCTGGCAAGTGGGAGGCCTTTAAAAGTGAAATAGCTAGAGTTCAGGGTCTATATGTTCCTGTTCGGGTGAAGGGCAAGGCTGGCAGGAGTAGGGAACCCTGGATGACAAAACATATTGAGGTTTTGGCCAGGAAAATGAAGGAGGCATGGCTCAGGTACAAGCAGCTGGAATCAAGGGATTCCCTGGAGTTGTACAGGGGATACAGGAATATACTAAGAAGGAAATTAGGAGGGCAAAAGGGCCTGAGGTAACTTTGGTCACGAGAATTAAAGTGAATCCAAAGGGATTCTTTAAATATATTAAAGGAAAAAGAATAACTAGAGCGAGAATGGGACTCCTCAAGGACCAAAGTGGACACATATGCATGGAACCGCAGGAGATGGGCGAGGTAGGTTCTCAATAAATATTTCTTCTGTGTTTACCGTGGAGAAAGACATGAAGACTTGGAAACCAGGGAAGGTTACTGGCGATACATTACAGTAGAGGAGATGATGGACGTATTAAAATGTAAGAAGGTGGATAAATCTCCTGGCCCTGACCAGGTATATCCAAGAACACTGAGGCTAGAGAAGACATTGCAGGAGCTCTGGCTGAGATATTTGCATCATTGTTAGCCACGGGTAAGGGACAAAAAGACTGGAGGATAGCAAATGTGCCCTTATTTAAGAAGGGCTGCTTATTTAAAGAAAAACTTGGGAATTATAGACTGGTAAGCCTAACATCTGTGATGGACAAGTTACCAGAGAGGATTCTGAGGCACAAGATATACAGGCATTTGGAAAGACAGGTTTGATTAGGGGTAGTCAGCACGGCTTTGCACATGGGAGATCATGCCTTACAAATTTGTTAGAGTTCTTTGATGAAGTGACCAGGAAGGCTGATGCGGGCAGGGCGGTAGATGTAGTCGATATGGACTTCAGTACGGCCTTTGATAAAGTTCCACATGGTAGGCTGCTCTGGAAGGTTAGATCACATGGAATCCAGGGAGTGCTGGTAAATTGGATATACAATTGGTCAGAAGCAGAGGGTAATGGTGGAAGGATGCTTGTCGGACTGGGGACCTGTGACTAGTGGTGTGCCTCAGGGGTCTGTGCTGGGCCCATTGCTGTTTGTTCTCTATATCAACGATTTGGATGAGAATGTACAAGGCATGATCAGTGAGTTGCAGATGACACTAAAATAGATGGTGTTGTAGACGGTGAATAAGGTTATCAAAAATTGCAGCAGGATCTTGATCAGTTGGGAAAGTGGTCCGTGAAATGGCAAATGGAGTTCAATATAGATAAGTGTGAGCTGTTGCGTTTTGGAAAGTCAAATCAAGATAGGACATTCATGATGAATGGTAGGGCCTTAGGGAGTATCGTTGAACAGAGGGACCTTGGAGTTCAGGTCCACGGTTCTCTAAAGGTGGAGTCACAGGTAGATTATCATAGAATTTACAGTGCAGAAGGAGGCCATTCGGCCCACCGAGTCTTCACCGGCTCTTGGAAAGAGCACCCTACCCAAGGTCAACACCTCCACCCCATCCCCATAACCCAGTAACCCCACCCAACACTATGGGCAATTTTGGACACTAAGGGCAATTTATCATGGCCAATCCACCTAGCCTGCACATCTTTGGAATGTGGGAGGAAACCGGAGCACCCGGAGGAAACCCACGCACACACGGGGAGGATGTGCAGACTCCGCACAGACAGTGACCCAAGCTGGAATCGAACCTGGGACCCTGGAGCTGTGAAGCAATTGTGCTATCCACAATGCTACCGTGCTGCCCATTGGGCAGTGAAGAAGTATTTGGGTCAGTCATTGAGTATAGAAGTTGGGAAGTTATATTGCAATTGTACAGGATGTTGGTGATGCCTCACCTGGGGTATTCTGGTCGCCTTGCTGTAGGAAAATTATTTAACTGGAGAGAGTGCAGAGGAGATTTACAAGGATGTTGCTAGGACTCATGGGATTAAGTTATAGGGAGATGTCGGACAGGCTAGGACTTTTTTCTTTGGAGCGTAGGAGACTGAGGGGTGATCTTATAGAGGTGAGTAAGATCATGAGAGGCATGAAGAGGGTGAATGCACTCAGTATTTTCCCAGGGTTGGGGAATCAAGAACTAGAGGGCATAGGTTTAAGTTGAGAGGGGAAAGAATTAATGGGAACCTGAGGAGCAACGTTTTTATACAGAGGGTGGTACCTATGTGGAATGAGCTGCCGGAGGAAGTAGTTGAGGCAGGGACATTGAAAAGACATTTGGTCAGATACATGGTTAGGAACGGTTTAGAGGGATATGGGCCAAATGCAGGCCAATGGGGTTAGCTTAGATGGGCCTTTTGGTTGGCACGGACCAGTTTGGACTGAAGGGCCGGTCTCCGTGCCGTAGATTCTATGATTCCAACCCAGCCAGCAAAATAGCTCCACAGATGATAGGCCTGCTGAAGCCAACTTTGAACAAAGGCATGCCTTCGCAGGTGTTAGTCCCCCATAATGGTACTAATGGCCTAAGCATTAATTGTTCTAACACAAGGGCTTCAACAAGAGAGCCTTGTTTAACAACCCAAGACCAGTGTCTCCAAGAACTAAAGGAATCCTGACTCCAATTAAACACCTAAAGATGGAATGGCACTGTGGTGCAGGTTCAATCGCAGCCCCAGGCCACTGTCCATGTGGAGTTTGCACATTCTTCCCATGTCTGCATGGGTCTCACCCACACAACCCAAAGATGGGCCGGGTAGGTCGATTGGCCATGCTACATTGGTCCTTAATTGGACCATGTAGCCTTTCATCCAGGATTTTTACAAGTTCTTTAATTTTTGGGAAATTATTTTTATGTGTCAAACATAAATTTGTTAATATACAGCATGCATAACATTATAACCATCCCCGTGCACCAAATAATCCCAAATCATAAACAAGGTGATCCATACTGAAATTTGACTGAATAAATCTACATTTTTAAAAAATTCATTTACGGGAGGTGGGCGACGCTGGTTAGGTCAGCATTTATTGCCCATCCCCAGTTGCCCTTCAGAAGGTGGTGGTGAGTTGCCTTCTTAAAAATAAAAGAAAAACCTCAAGATTCCTGCCACCCTCTGTCGAACATCAAGGAGGTATAACACATGACCTCCCCAAGCTACACAACAATATTGTCCAGTGAATCTGAACTCCGGCAGTTACTGTATGACTTCCAACGTGAACATAATTCCAGGCAACAGCCTGTGCCATCTACCATCAAGCCAGTGGCAGCATAGAACTCTGACCTTCATCAAATCTGCAAAATTACTGGAACCTGGAACTCGTGACTCCAGATCAACTCATTCTACCTGCCTTCTCCCGGCGTGCTTGTAAAATAAAAGTAAATTTCTGCGGATGCTGGAATCTGAAACAAAAAGTCTGAAGTCTCGCTCGGGAAAGACAGATAGCTCTATAATCAGCCAACCTCCCCTCAAAAGGAACATTCCAGTTGATATCTGATTATGGACTCTAGATAGATGCATGTAAAGTCCCAAGTTGGATTTTATTGTGCTTGTGCCCTGAGCCCCGTTTCCCTTCACCCCAATTATTGTGTGAGTGCAAAAAGGGTGGACATTGCAAAACCCTTCTCGCGTGCATGACTACAAGTAAACCAGCACTTTATTTTGTCTTCCCTCAAATTAGTGTGAAGTCATTCACAGAGGATTGGAATACTCCAAATGTAAGGGTGGGGGGAAATACAGTTATAAGGAAATAAAAATAAAAAAACACCTTTCTGTTTACAGACAGGTAGAGAATGGGGCAATCAGGGTTGTTTAAATTGACCCCCACTCCTGTCCGTGACATTTATTTATAGAAGATGTCTTCGGTCCAACGATTAGAAACAAAAGCATCTGTTAGTGACTCCGAAACACACAAGTGTAGCAACAAGGCAATTTCATGACACAATTGTGATTACATTATATTTCTCAACAGGAATGAGTTGGGCATTGTTCTGTGATCATAAACAATTAGCCCACATTATGTGACATTTCAAACTGCTTCATGATCTTATTAAATTAAATGGCACTCAGAGAGAAAAGGAGTTATTCCTAAATTGAATCAGTTTTCTGAAGAGGTTCTATGATCACATCGACATGAGTGTCATGAAAGCCATCCTGCAGTCTTCACAAAAGACACTATTTCTGGGCAGCTTCACAATGATACATTCAGATTATGATTGTTAGGGTGAACTTAGTTGTCCTCATTAAGAATGTTCAGTTTATATTCTTCTCTCCTTTGGGCTGCTCACTCAGTGCTTCAGCATGACTTAAAACATTTCTTTGTGTTCTGAAAGTTAATTTAGAGCAGTTGCTGTTTCATATTTCTCAGGTGTGGCAGCAGGTATTTGGTGAATACCTCCTTTGTGAAATGTAAATTTCAGATGTAGTAAATGGTTTTAATTAATTGTGCCTATAATATTACACAAGGTGCTTTAAATTATAAAGTTTCTATGAAAATTTTCAATGAAAATAAAACCATGTAACCTTTCATCAGGACTTCTACAAGTTCTTTAATTTTTGGGAAATTATTTATGTGTCAAACATCGAATTTGTTAATATGCAGCACGTATAACATTACCATCCCAGTGCACCAAATAAATCCCAAATCATAAACAAGATGCTCCATACTGAAATTTGACTGAATAAATCTAAATAAAATAAAAAATCTTTTTATTCTCATTTTCAAAGTTATGTACATTGCCGTTCATCTTTGTTTATTATTCAGTGCAAAAGGAGTGTTGGGGGGGATGACTCGCTGTATCAGACGGCAAGGATATGTAAATAGAGAAAAATAAGAAAAAGCCTTTTTTTAAAAATATGTTTATTCAAGGTTTTCAATAAATTTTTACAAAACACTCCAAAAAGGAAAGAAAATATACATAAGAAAAATAAAAAGGGAGTCCTTACGCCATCCCCTCCAACAACTTAAACCACTAAACATTAAACTAACTAACTAACAAACTAAGAACAAAAATGGGGCAAACGCCCCTTACAATAATAAAAACAAGCCAAAAAACCCTCCCCCTCACCCCCCCTGGGTTGGTGCTGCTCTTGACCTCCACCTAACGTTCCGTGAGAAAGTCTAGGAATGGTTGCCACCGCCTGGAGAAACCCTGCACAGACCCTCGCTGATTTGTTATGTTGTAGGTGTGACATAAGCGGCTATCTTGCGGTGCACTTGACAAAGGAAGGTTCAGACATGGAGATAACGTCAACACGTTTATTAAACTATATACACTTCTATTACTTGGGTTCGACATGACTGCTCATCCTACTATAGCCACCCAGATTGACTAACCAGTTGCTGCCATCCAAGTGGTGGGTGTAATATTGAATCAACCCTGTGTCTACTCACTGACTGTCTCCACTGGAAAGAGGCAGATCATGTGTGTGGTGTCCTTTATATATGGGTTAGTGTAATGCCCCCCTGTGGTCGTGTCACCTCCTTGTGTATCATGAATGTCCATTGGTCGTGTCCTATCTACTTGATCTATTGGTTCAGTGTGTGATGCCTTTGGTGCTCCCTCTAGTGTCTAGCTAGCCTACATGTATTTACATTGATGCACATCACCACATCCCCCTTTTTTATATGTTACATATTTTCTGCACACTTTGAGAAAATTGAACAAAAAACAGGTAGATAGGTTAAGGTATATACAAGTCATGGGAACAGTGATTAAACAATAGGTCCAAATCAGTCGTGTGAGTCAAAAAACCATCAATCATCATGGTCAAATGTCTCTCTTGGTTATGAATGCCATCAACGTCCCTGTGCCACAGGAACCAAGCAGTGGTCAAATCACTTCGCTGTCTGATTTGGAGTCCCTTTCTTTTTTCGATGTTTGTGATGGTGCTGTCGGATGGCATCTTGTAGCTGATAAGGTGTTGATGTTGAAGAGGTACCATCAACAGTATCATTTGAGGTCATGGATGTGCCATATGTTGAAGTTGGATAAGACTGCACACACTTGTTCTGGCCACGTGCAGTGCTGGAAGGGTGATCCTGCTGAGAACCGTTGAAGCTTGTCGAATTGGAAACAGAATTGCTGCTCGCATAAATACTTGGTGATGGTGTGAAACTAGATCCTTGCATCTGATAGGAATATGCCGTCTGGCCAGGCTGGGGTGCAGCAAATCCTGGGCTGTAACTAAGGCATCCAGTCTGTAGTGCAGATTGCGCTTGCGGTAGTCCTTCGGTCCTGATTCCATTTGTGGGCAATCCGTAGTGCTGGCCTATTTGAGAATATGCTGCATAGACTGCTTGCTGCTGCATGCCTGAATACTGGGTTTGTCCAGCATGAGCTGTGATTGGCTGCACTGCTGGTGTGGAAAAAATGTGTGGATCTAGCTGTGGTGAATATTGGTGTATTCCTCTTGGACAGTAGCCACTGCTTGTTATTACTGACCCAGTGTAATTGTTAAGTGATCCATCTCCTGTCGTTGTGGCATCTGCTGTCACCCTGAGCGTGCCACCACTGAGGTTGCGGCAGTCCCTGTCTGGAGTAAAGTCCGGCTTACGTGAATCAGAGTTGGCGTTTGGTTGCTCCCCATCTGGAGTCTGGTCTGTTTTAACTGAGTCAGTGTTGGTTTGTTGATGCTCCCCGTCCGGAGTCCGAGCAGGTTCACTGGAGTCAGCTGAGATTTCTTGAAGCTCCACGTCTGGAGTCGGAACATGCAGGAATGTATTGACGTGTGGAGAGGTTCGAGCGAATGAGGGTAGAAGTATCGTGGTGTCACCGGAGTCACCAGTGGTCTCACAGTGATCGTCGAGTGCCTCTGTACACACTAGCTGAGGTCTGTCACTTTGCACATCTTGCATGGGAAGTGGGATGCTGTCGTCACTCGTCTCACATACCGTGGGTAGATCCTCAGTAGCTGCTTGTTGTTCACTTGGGTTGGGTAAATTGTCAAGAGTCTTCATCTGGTGGCGCAAACAATGTGGGTGGACTGTGCAACGCGTCTAGTTGTGGTTCGGACTTGGTACTGGGGTAGCCTCCCAAGGTGAAAGGTTCATCCGAGTCGTAGTCTTCTAGGACCATATCATCACTGTTTGCGTCGGAGCTGGCATTGGGCTCGCGAGGTCCAGAGAAAATGTAAAGGTCGGTATCGAAGTATTCAAGGTTGGAATCATCGGTTTGAGCATAGGTAACTGCTTGTTACAGGGTTCTTCGGAGGTTAATTTCATTCCCTGGTTCAATTTGAGGCATTGTGCTGTCATTCCAGGTGAAGGAAGGTTGTTTTACGGCTTTAAAAGATTTTTTCTTTGATTTGGGACGTTTCCCCTTTAAATGGGCGTGGTCTGGGGCCTCTGACATCATGACGCATGTGACGTAGCGCGCAGGAAGCGCTTGCGCAGGTGGCTGTTCCTTTACCGATAGCCATTTTCGTGATTGCGCGTGCACGGCGTCTTGCGCATGCGCAAACTGACCTTCCCGTTCTGCGTGCTTCTGGCGCAACTGCAAGTGCAGACCCTTTGGAAAGATGGCCGCCGATCAAAACTGTTCTCTGCTCCGGGATCTCGGCATCGTGGTGAGTACTGGCACTTCTCTTACCTTTTCTTGCTGGTTGAAGGGTGCTTTCCTCACAGTATTGCCGAATTTTTCCAGGACTACCTGGAAGTCGCTCCTGTTTTGCCCTTTGGAGAACTTGAATTTTTTAAAGATTTCTTCTGCTCTGGCACCGGCTATGGTGAGGAGAAGCTCTGTCCTTTCAGCATCGGCCAGGTCTTTTAGTTCGGCTGCCACCAGGAAGATTTCAAACTTCTGCCAGAATGCCCGCCAGTTTTCGCGGAGATCGCCGTGGCACTGGAGCTGCTGCGGAACCCGGATCTCGAACATCTTGCCTGGGTATCGTTGCTGTTTGTCACTGTACGCTGAGGTATGGCTATGTGGATTGAAACAGTTCACTCCTGGTATCATGATTTGTTATGTTGTAGGTGTAACATAAGCAGCTTCCTTGTGGTGCACTTGACAAAGGAAGGTTCAGACGTGGAGATAACTTCAACACGTTTATTAAACTATTTACACTTCTATTACTTGGGTTCGACACTACTGCTAACCCTACTATAGCTACCCAGATTGACTAACCAGTTGCTGCAATCCACGTGGTGGGTGTAATATTGAATCAACCCTGTGTCTCTACTCACTGACTGTCTCCACTGGAAAGAGGCAGATCATGTGTGTGGTGTCCTTTATATATGGGTTGGTGTAATGCCCCCCTGTGGTCGTGTCACCTCCTTGTGTATCGTGAATGTCCATTGGTCGTGTCCTATCTACTTGATCTTTTGGTTCAGTGTGTGTGTGTGATGTCTTTGGTGCTCCCTCTAGTGTCTAGCTAGCCTACATGTATTTACATTGATGCACATCACCACACTCGCAAGTCAAACTTTATCCTCTCCAACGTGATGAACCCTGCCATGTCATTAATCCAAGCCTCCACACTTGGGGGTTTCGCATCCCTCCACATTAGTAGGATCCTCCTCCGGGCTACCAAGGACGCAAAGGCCAGAACTCCTGCCTCTTTTGGCTCCTGTACTCCCGGCTCATCTGATACCCCGAATATTGCTATCCCCCAGCTCGGTTTTACCCGAGTGTCCAAGACTTTGGACATAGCCTTTGCGAAGCCCCTCCAGAACCCCTCTAGCGTTGGGCACGCCCAGAACACGTGGACGTGATTTGCTGGGCTCCCCGAGCACCTCGCATCTGTCCTCCACCCCAAAAAGCTTGCACATCCTCGCCCCTGTCATTTGTGCCCTGTGAAACACTGAACTGGATCAGGCTAAGTCTGGCGCAAGATGAGGAGGAGTTAACCTTGCCCAGGGCCTCCGCCCACAAGCCCTCATCCAGTTCCTCGCCCAGCTCCTCCTCCCACTTGCCCTTCAGCTCCTCCACCGAGGCTTCCTCCGCCTCCTGCAACTCCTGATAGATCGCCGAGACCTTGCCCTCTCCCACCCATACACACGAGGTCACCCTGTCCTGAATCCTCCGTGCGGGAAGCAGCGGAAATTCCATTACCTGCCTTCTCACAAACGCCCTCACCTGCATGTACCTAAAAGCGTTTCCGGGGAGTAACCCAAATTTCTCCTCCAGCGCCGCCAGGCTGGCAAAAGCCCCATCGATAAATAGGTCCCCCATCCTTTTAATTCCCGCCCGATGCCAGCTTAGGAATCCGCCATCTATCCTGCACGGTGCAAACCTGTGATTATTCCGTATTGGGGACCAAATTGAGGCCCCCAACTCACCTCTGTGCCGTCTCTACTGCCCCCAGATCCTCAGTGTCGCCGCCACCACCAGGCTCGTGGTGTACCGCGTCGGCGGTAGCGGCCAAGGTGCCGTCACCAGCGCCCCCAAGCTAGTGCCCATGCATGACGCCGCCTCTAATCTTTTCCACACCACCCACTCTGCCTCCATTACCCATTTCCGAATCATTGCCACATTGGCTGCCCAGTAATAACTACACAGGTTCGGTAGCGCCAGCCCACCCCTGTCCCGACTACGCTCCAGAAACAGCCTCTTGACCCTCGGGGTCTTACTTGCCCACACAAACCCCATAATGCTCCTGCTTACTCGCTTAAAAAAGGCCTTGGGATGAGGATGGGCAGGCACTGGAACACAAACAGGAACCTAGGGAAGACTGTCATCTTAACGGACTGCACCCTGCTCGCCAGGGAGAGTGGCAACACGTCCCATCTCCTAAAGTCTTCCTCCATCTGGTCTACCAACCGCGCCAAATTAAGCTTATGAAGGGCCCCCCAACTCCTGGCCACCTGGATACCCAAATATCAGAAACTCCTCTCCACCCTCCTAAGCGGCAGCTCCTCCAGCCCCCTTTCCTGGCCCCTCGCATGCACCACAAAGAGCTCACTCTTCCCCACGTTAAGCTTGTAGCCTGAGAAGTCCCCAAACTCCCTAAGGATCTGCATGACCTTCATTATCCCCTCCACTGGATCTGCGATGTACAAAAGCAGGTCATCAGCATACAACGAGACCCGATGTTCCTCCCCTCCCCGGACCAACCCTCTCCAGTTTCTAGATTCCCTCAACGCGATGGCCAGCAGCTCAATTGCCAAAGCAAACAACAGAGGGGGCACCCCTGTCTCGTCCCACGGTACAACCCAAAATATTCTGATCTCCGCCGGTTTGTAGATATGCTCGCCACCGGGGCCTGGTATAACAATTTGACCCACCCTATGAACCCCTCCTCGAACCCAAACCTGCCAAGCACTTCCCGTAGGTACTCCCACTCCACCCGAACAAAGGCATTCTCCGCATCCATTGCCGCCACCACCTCTGCCTCCCCACCCTCCGAGGGCATCATAATCACATTCAGGAGCCTCCGCACATTTGCATTTAACTGCCTGCCCTTCATGAACCCCGTCTGGTCCTCGTGTATCACTCCTGGGACACAATCCTCAATCCTTGTGGCTAGGACCTTTGCCAGCAACTTGGCATCTACATTAAGGAGCGAGATCGGCCTACACGAGCCACACTGCAGCGGGTCCTTGTCCCGCTTAAGGATCAGCGAGATCAGCATCCGAGACATTGTTGGGGGGAGAATCCCTTCCTCCCTCGCCTCGTTGAAGGTTCTCACCAGCAGCGGACCCAGCAGATCCACAAACTTCCTGTAAAATTCGACCGGGAACCCTTCAGGCCCCGGGGCCTTGCCTGCCTGCATGCTCCCCAACCCCGTAACCAGCTCCTCTATCCCAATCGGGGCCCCCAGGCCTTCCACTTGCCCCTCCTCCACTCGTGGGAACCTCAATTGGTCCAGGAACCGCCGCAACCCCTCCCCCTCCCCCCTCCGGTGGTTCTGACTTATACAGGTTCCCATAGAAATCCCTGAATACCTCATTTATTTTAGCCGAACTCTGCACCGTGTTCCCCCCTCTGTCCCTGATTCCTCCAATTTCCCTCGCCGCCTCCATCTTGCGTAGCTGATGCGCCAGCAGCCGGCTCGCCTTCTCCCCATATTCGTATACTGCCCCCTGCACCTTCCTCCACTGGGTCTCAGCTTTCCCCGTGGTCAACAAATCAAATTCCGTTAGGAGGCTCCGTTGCTCTTTCAGCAGACCCTCTTCAGGGGAATCCGCATACCTCCTATCCACCCTTAATATCTCCCCCACCAACCTCTCCCTCTCCGTCCTCTCTCTCTTCTCCCTGTGAGCCCTAATTGGGATTAACTCTCCCCTAACCACCGCTTTCAGAGCCTCCCAAACCACACCAACCGATACTTCCCCATTATCATTGGCCTCTATGTATCTCTGAATGCACCCCAGGACCCGCCCACAAACCTCCTCATCTGCCAACAGTCCCACGTCCAAGCGCCACAGCGGGCGCTGGTCCCTTTCCTCCCCAACTCCAACTCCACCCAGTGCGGGCCGTGGTCCAAAATCGCTATGGCCGAATATCCCGTTCCCTCCACTCTTGGAATCAGTGCCCTGCTCACCACAAAGAAGTCTATCCGTGAATAGGCCTTATGCACGTGGGAGAAAAAAGAGAACTCTCTGGCCGCCGGCCTAGCAAACCTCCATGGATCCACTCCCCCCATCTGATCCATAAACCCCCTGAGAAGCTTGGCCGCAGCTGGCCTCTTGCCCGACCTCGACCTGGATCGGTCCAGTACCGTATTAAAGTCCCCCCCCCCCATTATCAGGCTCCCCGTTTCCAGAACTGGGATCCAACTCAGCATGCGCTTCATGAACCCTGCATCGTCCCAATTTGGGATGTACACATTCACCAGCACCACCCGCCTGCAGCCTACCACTTACCATCACATATCGACCCCCATTTATCAGCCACAATGTTCAGCGCCTCGAACGACACCCGCTTACTCGCCAGGATTGCAACCCCTCTATTCTTCGCATTCAGCCCCGAATGAAAGACCTGCCCCACCCATCCCTTTCTCAGCCTGATCTGATCCATCACTTTCAAGTGCGTCTCCTGCAACATAGCAACGTCTGCCTTCAGTCCCTTTAAGTGCGTGAACACCCGGGCCCTCTTGATCGGCCCGTTCAGGCCCCTTACGTTCCATGTGATCAGCCGGATCGGGGGACTGCTCCCCCCCCCATCCCACCGACTAGCCATCTCCTTTCTTAGGCCAGCCACGTGCCCACGCCTCCCGCACTCTCCAGCCTCCTGGGCAGAGGACCCCCGCCCCGACTCTCCCTCTTACCTCCAGCTCCCCTTCGGTCAATGCAGCAGCAACTCGTCGGGTCCTGGTGCCTTCCCTGTCTGCGTGGAGTTGATGCTCTCCCTGATTTCTCCCAGATCTATTTGGTGCTTCCAGCTTCCCCCGCCTGTATTTCCCCACAACTGGTAGTTCCAGTCCGCCGAGGAACTGTTTCATCCCCACGTCTCCCCGCGGGTGGCTCGGAGGTGTACAGTCCTAGGTAGAAGGTCTCGAATGCCTGATTGACCTCTTTTGGTTCTGCCACTAGTCTGCCTCTGCTGTTCTTTACCTGTGCTATTTCCCTCGTGGCTGCCTGCTTTTTCAGCTGGTGAGCCAGTCTTGTCCCCGTGATCATAGAAGGTCCCCCATGTCTGGCGGAATTGATGCACTGCTTTCCTGATGGATAGCTGGTTAAAGTCCATTGTAGCATTTTCCTCTCCGCCAGCAGCTCTACGGAGCCTCGGAGTACTTTTGTTCGACCTCCAGAATGGAGTCAACCAGCTGCTGCCTGGCCGCTCTCTCTTCTCTATCTCTGCACTTCTTGTAGGCTATGATCTCTCCTCTAATCACTGCCTTCAGTGCCTCCCAGAACATGGAGGGTGAGACCTCCACGTTCTGGTTGTTACTAATGTAATCGCCTATGGCCCGCGATGTCTTCTGGCAGAATGCCTCGTCGGTCAGGAGGTCCATGTCCAGCTTCCATGTGGGGCGCTGGGCACGGCCGGTCTCCAACCTCACATCCAAGTAATGTGGAGCGTGGTCGGAGACAACAATCGTGGAATATTCCACTCCTATGATTCCTGGAAGCACCGATTTCCCCACTGCAAAGAAGTCGATGCGGGTGTACACCCTGAGCACCTGCAAAAAGAACAAAAACGGGGCAGCACGGTAGCATTGTGGATAGCACAATTGCTTCACAGCTCCAGGGTCCCAGATTCGATTCCAGCTTGGGTCGCTGACTGCGGAGTCTGCACATCCTTCCCGTGTATGCGTGGGTTTCCTCCGGGTGCTCCGGGTTCCTCCCACAGTCCAAAGATGTGCAGGTTAGGTGGATTGGCCATGATAAATTGCCCTTAGTGTCCAAAATTGCCCTTAGTGTTGGGTGGGTCCAAAATTGCCCTTAGTGTTGGGTGGGGTTACTGGGTTATGGGGATAGGGTGGAGGTGTTGACCTTGGGTAGGGTGCTCTTTCCAAGAGCCGGTGCAGACTCGATGGGCTGAATGGCCTCCTTCTGCACTGTAAATTCTATGATCTATCTATGATTTTCTCCCGGGTGTAGGAACCTCTATGGGTCCACCGCCCCCATCCGCTCCGTGAATATTCCCAACTCCCCAGCCATGCCTGTCTTTCTCCCCGTTCTGGGGTTTGAGCGATCAATCAGTCGGTCCTGTACGCAGTTAAAGTTGCCCCACTAAATCAGTTGGTATTTGTCGATGTCGGGGATTTCCGCCATGTTCTTTTTTATAAATTCTGTGTCGTCCCAGTTGGAAGCGAACACATTTACCAGCACCACCGGTGCCCCTTCCAGGACACCACTGACCATGATGTACCGTCCCCCTGGGTCGGTAACCGTCTTGGTCTCCGTAAATCTCGTCCTCTTGCTAATCAGTATGGCTACTCCCCTAGCTCAGGCTTCTTAGATGGGCAAAAACTCTGGATCTTTTCACCGGGCCGTTAAGTCCCCTTACTTTCCTGGTAACAATCTTGGTGGGGGCTTCTGACCCCCCCCGGTCCTGCGGGATCAACCATACTTACCTGGTGGACGCGCCCCTGCACTCCGGGGTTTCCCTGTGTGAGGGGGACGTCCAAAATGCTCGCCGCTCTCACCATGAAGTCGGGTCCCTGTGCTCCGGGGTTTCTCTTTGCCCAGGGGGCACCCAACATGGCCGCCAACAATGTGTATGCCACGTGGGTGCGCCCCTGCACTCCAGAGTCTCCCTTTGCCCAGGGCCCCTCCCGAGTGGCTGCTTGTGGCGTCATCTTGGTTCCTGGCCCTGCTCCATTTCTGCTGAGGCCTATGTCTGTCTCGTTGCCGAGCCTTGAATGTCATTTTGTTCCCTTTCTGTCCTGCGTGTCCTCCCCGTCTCTGTTCCCCCCTTCCCATATCCACCGTTCCCCATCCCTCTGTCCCCCCTTTTGGCTAGACATCCCTCTCTCCTGAGAGGTGCACCACGGCCTCCCTTACTGCCTGTCTTCCCGTGCTAGCCCTCCTTGCTAGTACGGTGGTTCCCCCCCCTGTGCTGGTCTAGCCCTGTGATGCACAATCAATTACTCTCAAGACAAAGTGATTCATAACTGAAGGCTTTAATCTGCTAGAACTCTTCCCCAGCAGCTTCGATACAGAAAGTGAAGGCTGCTGGGACGGCACCGGTTCTTATACTCCGCCTCTCAGGGCAGAGCTATGTACAACAGCCAATGGTAGGCTCCTGGGTCTAACCAATGGTCATCCACCTCTTAGGTACCGCAATACCTGGTATGACCACATTCACCCCCTGTTAAAAAAGAGCCCGGCGGGGGTGGCGGCCAGCGTTAATAGTTGCCCTTCGGAGACTTCCGGGTGCGGCTATGCAGAGCTAGGTCGCATATTCGGCAGCTCCTGCTTGGAATGGACTTTTGGGCTCTTTTACAGGGCCCCCACGGCATTTGTTTGACATTTCCCGGTGTGGGAAGAAGGCTGCAATATTCCCCCGACAGTGTCCCCCAGGAAGGGTATGTCTCTGGGTTGCCAGACACGGCAGAAACAGTAAAAGATTTGGCTGCAACTGCAGGATAAACAGGGCCACTTCCAGCATGCAGGCGGGGGAAGGGCAAGCTTAAAGCTGCAAGCTGACCTGAGGGCCTGTATCAAAGGTGAATTCTAGCAGCAGAGGGAACAACTGTGAAAAGACCTCATCAAGGCCACTGAAGGGACTTCCGGTTGCGGTGATGCCTAGCTAGCCGCACGCTTCGGCGGCTCCAGCTCCGACGGACCTTCGGGCTCTTTTAAGAGCTCCAACGGGGAATTTTTCGACGACGCAACCCGGTGTGGGGTGTGTGAGAAGGGAGTCCCCCCCAAACGAAGGAGGAAAAAACCGGCGGCGGCGGCTGCAGCGCGAGGAATCGTCGACCAAAGGGTCAGAAAGAGAGAAGTACAAGATGGCGGCGGAGAAAGCGCATGCGACATGGGGGCCCGAGCAGGATGAAATTGTGAGACGGTGCGTGGAGCTGCTGAAGAGGGAGGTGCTGACCCCGTTGCTACAGGCAATTGAGGGGCTCAAGGAGACATTAAAGACCCAGGAGACAGAGCTCCGCGTGGTGGAGCAGAAGGTGACAGATATTGAGGACGAGATCCTGGGCCTGGCGGTTAAGACACAGACGCACGAGGCACTTCATAAAAAGTGTACTGAAAGGATCGAAGCCCTAGAAAATGGAGCGCGAAGGAAGAACCTTCGGATACTGGGTCTCCCTGAGGGTGTGGAAGGAGTGGACTGTGGAGCGTACGCAAGTACGATGCTGAGCTCACTGATGGGTGCTGAGGCCCCTACGGGCCCCTTGGAGGTGGAGTGGGCAAATCGGATTCCGGCGAGAAGACCAAAAGCGGGAGAACCACCCAGGGCGATAATCGTGCGATTTTACCGCCTTAAGGATAGAGAAGAGGTCCTGAGATGGGCTAAAAAGGTGCGGAGTAGCAGATGGGAGAATGCAGTGGTATGGGTATACCAGGATTGGAGTGCGGAGGTGGCGAGAAGGAGGGCGAGCTTCAACCGAGCCAAAGAGGTGTTGCATAAAAGGAAGGTGAAGTTCGGGATGCTGCAGCCGGCAAGACTATGGGTCACGTATCAGGAGAGACACCATTATTTTGAGACGGCGGAGGAAGCATGGACCTTCATCAAAGAAGAGAAATTGGATCGGAACTGAGGGACTGATGCTGCAGGAAATGTTATTGTTAATGTTATGGTTGAAGTTAATTGAGAAGTAAATTGGGAAGGGGGAGACATTGGGGAAATGTGGACGCTGGTGAGGGGGGAAAGACGGGACATAGTTGGAGAATGGGGAAGGGGAGGGGGAGGGGAAAGGGAGCTGCGCCATAAGAGGCGGGTCAGGTAAAGGGATGTTCCCGCGCCACAAAGAATAAGGCGGGAAGACAGGCGCAAGGCGGATGGGAGTTCCACAAGGGGGGGTCGAGGAGTGAGCAGGAGTAGCCGGGGTCAGTTGAAGTCAGCTGACTTACGGAAGTAATATGGGGGGAGCAATCATGCTAGAAAGAGATCTAGCGGGGAGGGGGGGAGGGAGGGGGAGTGGGGGGGGGGGGGGACAACTGGGTTGCTGCTGCGGAAATCCAAAAGGAAATGGCTAAAGAGTGGGTGGGCGGGGATGGTGTGCGACGCTGGGGGAGCGAGCGGGAGCGCGGAGGTGGGATATGGGACCGATACCTGGGGATTCAGATCGCTAGGAGCTGGGGAACCTTGCACAGACTTAATCTGACACGGTTGGTAGAACAAATGGAGGAGGACTTCAAGAGGTGGGACATGCAGCCTCTATCGCTGGCGGGCAGGGTGCAGGCAATTAAGATGATGGTCCTCCCGAGGTTCTTATTTGTATTTCAATGTCTCCCTATACTAATCACCAAGACCTTTTTTAATAAAATAGACAGGAGCATCGCGAGCTTCGTGAGGGCAGGGAAAGTTCCGAGAGTAAGGAGGGGGTTCCTTCAGCGTAGTAGGGACAGAGGAGGATTGGCACTACCGAACTTGGGTGATTACTATTGGGCCGCCAATGTGGCAATGATACGTAAATGGATGATGGAGGGTGAGGGAGCAGCGTGGGAAAGACTGGAGAGAAAGTCCTGTAAAGGGACGAGTTTAGAGGCGCTGGTGACGCCGCCGCTACCGATCTCACCTAAAAGGTTTACCACGAACCCGGTGGTGGCGGCAACATTGAATATCTGGGGACAGTGGAGGCGACAGAGAGGGGTGCGGGGAGCCCTGGTGGGGTCCCCAATCAGGAACAACCATAGGTTCGCCCCAGGAAGAATGGATGGAGGATTTCAGAGCTGGTACCAGTTGGGAATTAGGAGGGTGGGAGATTTATTTATAGATGGGACTTTTGCGAGCTTGGGAGCATTGGAGGAAAAGTATAAGTTGCCCCGGGGAAATTTCTTGAGATATATGCAGGTGAGGGCATTTACTAGACAACAGGTGAGGGAATTTCCATTGCTCCCGACACAGGGGATACAGGACAGGGTGCTTTCAGGGGTGTGGGTCGGAGAGGGCAAGGTGTCAGAGATTTACCGAGAGATGAGGGAAGAGGGGGAGGAGTCGGTGGGCGAACTAAAAGGAAAGTGGGAAGAAGAACTAGGGGAGGAGATAGAGGAGGGTATGTGGGCTGATGCCCTAAGCAGGGTAAATTCCTCTTCCTCATGCGCCAGGCTTAGCCTGATTCAATTTAAGGTGCTACATAGAGCACACATAACGGGAGCAAGATTGAGCAGGTTCTTTGGAGTGGAGGACAAATGTGGGAGGTGTGGCGGGAGCCCGGCAAACCACGCACATATATTTTGGGCGTGCCCGGCACTGGAAGGGTATTGGAAGGGAGTGACGGGAGTGGTTTCGCGGGTGGTGAAGGCCCGGGTCAAACCAGGCTGGGGGTTAGCTCTATTTGGAGTTGCGGAAGAGCCGGGAGTGCAGGAGGCGAAAGAGGCCGACGTTGTGGCCTTTGCGTCCCTAGTAGCCCGGCACAGGATCCTACTCATGTGGAAGGAGGCGAAACCCCCCGGACTGGAGGCCTGGGTAAATGATATGGCGGGGTTCATTAAACTGGAGCAGATAAAGTTTGCCCTGAGAGGATCGGCTCAAGGGTTCACCAGGCGGTGGCAGCCATTTCTCGACTACCTAGGGGAACGTTAGAGGGAAGACAGATGACCAGCAGCAGCAACCCAGGGGGAAGGGGGGGGGGGAGGGGGGCGGGGGTTTAGTTTAGTTTAGGTCAAAGATAAAGGGGTTTTGTTACTTGTGTATTGTAAAAAATTTCTGTATTATTGTTGCGTTTGCTTTGTAAGAGGGGAAAAATTGTTTGGGAAAAAAATTTCAATAAAACATATTTTTAAAAAAAAAAATAGTCACCCTTCGCATGGTATGACCAGGTATGGAGGTACCGTGATGTCGAGGGAATTTACAAAGTGTTCATAGTGCAGCAAACAGTCGATCGGGTGGCCTGGTCGTCCTTCTGGAGCGTCTGGGCCTCGGCGGTGATTCTGATGAGGGTCCCGGTGGTTGTGACTCCGGGAGCGTGATGTCGTCCTCCCTGGCAGCTTCGTCACCCCTAGGCGGCACTGTTGGGGCAAAAGGTGGACAGGGGGAGGAAAGGCCTGTAGGGGGCGTCGGTGTGTGGTCGGGCCTAGACAGGAGCGGCAGAAGTACTGACCCTCCAGTCAGGTGCTGCGGGGAGGGTGGGGGTGGGGGCAATGGTTCGGGTGCACGTGGGGCTCCAGCGGGCGCCAGGTCCCGAAGGGAGACTGTGTCCTGCCGGCCGTCAGGGAACGCTACGTAGGCGTACTGGGGGTTGGCATGCAGCAGGTGGACCCTCTCGACCAACGGGTCCGACTTGTGCGCCCTCACATGTTTCCAAAGCAGGATGGGTCCGGGTGTCGCTAGCCAGGTTGGGAGCGAGGTCCCAGAGGAGGACTTCCTGGGGAAAACAAGGAGACGTTCAAGAGGTGTCTGATTTGTGGTTGTACAGAGCAGTGACCGGATGGAGTGGAGGGCCACCGGGAGGACTTCCTGCCAGCGGGAGACTGGGAGATTCCTGGACCGTAGGGCCAGCAGGACGGTCTTCCAGACCATTCCATTCTCCCTCTCTACCTGCCCGTTTCCCCGGGGGTTGTAACTTGTCATCCTGCTCGAGGCGATGCCTTGCTGAGCAGGAATTGACGCAGTTCGTCGCTCATAAAGGAGGATCCCCTATCACTGTGTATGTACGCGGGGAAACCGAACAGTGTAAAGATACCCTGGAGGGCCTTGATGACGGTGGCTGTGGTCATGTCTGGGCAGGGGATGGCGAATGGGAACCGGGAGTACTCATCAATCACTTTAAGGAAGTACGTGTTGCGGTCGGTGGAGGGGAGGGGTCCTTTGAAATCCATACTGAGGCGTTCAAAGGGACGGGAAGCCTTTATCAGGTGCGCCCTCTCTGGCCAGTAGAAGTGTGGTTTGCACTCCGCGCAGATTTGGCAGTCCCTGGTGACTGTCCTGACCTCCTCGATGGAGTAGGGCAGGTTGGAGTCTTGATAAAATGAAAATAACGAGTGACCCCTGGGTGGCAGAGGTCCCCGTGGAGGGATCAGAGGCGGTCCACTTGTGCGGTGGCACAAGTGCCGCGGGACAGGGCATCAAGAGGCTCGTTCAGCTTCCCCGGACGGTACAAGATCTCGTAATTGTAGGTGGAGAGTTCTATCCTCCACCGCAAGATCTTGTCGTTCTTAATCTTGCCCCGCTGCGCATTATCGAACATGAAGGCAACCGACCGTTGGTCCATGAGGAGAGTGAATCTCCTGCCGGCCAGGTATTGCCGCCAATGTCGCACAGCTTCTACTATGGCCTGGGCCTCCTTTTCAACCGAGGAGTGGCGAATTTCGGAAGCATGGAGGGTCTGGGGGGTTTGGAAAGCCTTCCCTCCCAACTAGATTGCCCAGCATTTGGGTGATGTAGCCCGTTGGGTCCCTTCCCTCAATTCCCTCTAGTAGGCCCACGATGCGGACGATTTGCCGCCTGGACCTATTGTCATGGTCCTCGACCTTCCAATTAAAGGTTACTGGCAGGTACCTTTATCCGAAAGGGCGAAGGAAGAGGGTAGCCAGGGAAAGGGTTGGCCCACTGAAGGATAGGCAAGGGAATCTATGTGTGGAACCAGAGGAAATGGGCGAGGTACTAAATGAATACTTTGCATTAGTATTCACCAAAGAGAAGAAATTGGTAGATGTTGAGTCTGGAGAAGGGTGTGTAGATAGCCTGGATCACATTGAGATCCAAAAAGACGAGGTGTTGGGTATCTTAAAAAATATTAAGGTAGATAAGTCCCCAGGGCCTGATGGGATCTACCCCAGAATACTGAAGGAGGCTGGAGAGGAAATTGCTGAGGCCTTGACAGAAATCTTTGGATCCTCACTGTCTTCAGGGGATGTCCCGGAGGACTGGAGAATAGCCAATGTTGTTCCTATGTTTAAGAAGGGTAGCAAGGATAATCCAGGGAACTACAGGCCGGTGAGCCTTACTTCAGTGGTAGGGAAATTACTGGAGAGAATTCTTCGAGACAGGATCTACTCCCATTTGGAAGCAAATGGACGTATTAGTGAGAGGCAGCATGGTTTTGTGAAGGGGAGGTCGTGTCTCACTAACTTGCTAGAGTTTTTCGAGGAGGTCACTAAGATGATTGATGCAGGTAGGGCAGTGGATGTTGTCTATATGGACTTCAGTAAGGCCTTTGACAAGGTCCCTCATGGTAGACTAGTACAAAAGGTGAAGTCACATGGGATCAGGGGTGAGCTGGCAAGGTGGATACAGAACTGGCTAGGTCATAGAAGGCAGAGAGTAGCAATGGAAGGATGCTTTTCTAATTGGAGGGCTGTGACCAGTGGTGTTCCACAGGGATCAGTGCTGGGACCTTTGCTGTTTGTAGTATATATAAATGATTTGGAGGAAAATGTAACTGGTCTGATTAGTAAGTTTGCAGACGACACAAAGGTTGGTGGAATTGCGGATAGCGATGAGGACTGTCAGAGGATACAGCAGGATTTAGATTGTTTGGAGACTTGGGCGGAGAGATGGCAGATGGAGTTTAATCCGGACAAATGTGAGGTAATGCATTTTGGAAGGTCTAATGCAGGTAGGGAATATACAGTGAATGGTAGAACCCTCAAGAGTATTGAAAGTCAAAGAGATCTAGGAGTACAGGTCCACAGGTCATTGAAAGGGGCAACACAGGTGGAGAAGGTAGTCAAGAAGGCATACGGCATGCTTGCCTTCATTGGCCGGGGCATTGAGTATAAGAATTGGCAAGTCATGTTGCAGCTGTATAGAACCTTAGTTAGGCCACACTTGGAGTATAGTGTTCAATTCTGGTCGCCACACTACCAGAAGGATGTGGAGGCTTTAGAGAGGGTGCAGAAGAGATTTACCAGAATGTTGCCTGGTATGGAGGGCATTAGCTATGAGGAGCGGTTGAATAAACTCGGTTTGTTCTCACTGGAACGAAGGAGGTTGAGGGGAGACCTGATGGAGGTATACAAAATTATGAGGGGCATAGACAGAGTGGATAGTCAGAGGCTTTTCCCAGGGTAGAGGGGTCAATTACTAGGGGGCATAGGTTTAAGGTGAGAGGGGCAAGGTTTAGAGTAGATGTACGAGGCAAGTTTTTTACGCAGAGGGTAGTGGGTGCCTGGAACTCGCTACCGGAGGAGGTGGTGGAAGCAGGGACGATAGTGACATTTAAGGGGCATCTTGACAAATACATGAATAGGATGGGAATAGAGGGATACGGACCCAGGAAGTGTAGAAGATTGTAGTTTAGTCGGGCAGCATGGTCGGCACGGGCTTGGAGGGCCGAAGGGCCTGTTCCTGTGCTGTACATTTCTTTGTTCTTTGTTCTTTGACAAAGAACAGCAATAAAAACTTTGACCTCTATAACAGCATGATGTAAGAATATTATTCAAAGCTATACAGAACAACAACAAAAAACATTTAACATCTATAACAGTATGAAGTAGGAACATCATTCAAAGTTACACATATATATTCTCCCACTCTTTACTTCTGTCCCAAGCCTTCTGCCTTCATAAATGCATCCGCCACCTCCATTGTCTCAAAATAAAAGTCTCTGGGGTTGTAGGTCACCCTTAGCTTTGCTGGATACACCACTCCAAACCGCACTGCACTGTCGTACAAGGCCGACTTCACTCGTCCGAAAGCCGCTCGCCGCTTTGCCAATTCCACCATCAAGTCCTGATAGATACGAACCTTGGCACCAGCCCTCCCGCTCCTTCTTTGCCAAGTTCAATATCTTCTCCTTCATGTTATATCTGCAAAAACAAAGAATCACTGCTCTTGACGGCTCGTTTAACTTAGGCTGAGGCCTCAGCGACCGATGAGCTCGGTCCAATTCATGCAAGAGGGTTCTTCTCCCTCCCCCATCAGTCCTGCCAACACCTTGGCAAAGTACTCTGTCAGCCTCGGGCCCTCCGCCCCCTTGGGCAGGCCCACAATCCTTCAATTGTGTTGTCTCGAGCGGTTCTCCATATCCTCAAGCTTTGCTCGCAGCCACTTATTGTCCTCAACCACCCTCTGCAGCTCATCTCCCATTGAGGTGGGCTTCCTCCACTCCCTTCTCACTGTTCCTTCACCTCAGCCGACGCCTTTGCAACAGCTAACTTCACCGGGGCAATTGCCTCCTCTACCTACGCCTTCAGCGCCACTGCCATCTCCTTTCTCATCACCCCCATATGCTTTGCAAACTGCTTTTCGAGCTCTAGAGACACCATCTTCTCTGCTGTAAGCAATGCGGCTCCACCCAGCAACCCAGCCTCTGCCCTCTTGTCAGCCTCCGGGCTGGTCCTCATGCTCGACGGTGAGTTAGAACATAGAACATAGAACAATACAGCGCAGTACAGGCCCTTCGGCCCACGATGTTGCACCGAACCAAAAGCCATCTAACCTACACTATGCCATTATCATCCATATGTTTATCCAATAAACTTTTAAATGCCCTCAATGTTGGTGAGTTCACTACTGTAGCAGGTAGGGCATTCCACGGCCTCACTACTCTTTGCGTAAAGAATCTACCTCTGACTTCTGTCCTATATCTATTACCCCTCAGTTTAAAGTTATGTCCCCTCGTGCCAGCCATATCCATCCGCGGGAGAAGGCTCTCACTGTCCACCCTATCCAACCCCCTGATCATTTTGTATGCCTCTATTAAGTCTCCTCTTAACCTTCTTCTCTCCAACGAAAACAACCTCAAGTCCGTCAGCCTTTCCTCATAAGATTTTCCCTCCATACCAGGCAACATCCTGGTAAATCTCCTCTGCACCCGCTCCAAAGCCTCCACGTCCTTCCTATAATGCGGTGACCAGAACTGTACGCAATACTCCAAATGCGGCCGGACCAGAGTTCTGTACAGCTGCAACATGACCTCCCGACTCCGGAACTCAATCCCTCTACCAATAAAGGCCAACACTCCATAGGCCTTCTTCACAACCCTATCAACCTGGGTGGCAACTTTCAGGGATCTATGTACATGGACACCTAGATCCCTCTGCTCAGCCACACTTTCAAGAACTTTACCATTAGCCAAATATTCCGCATTCCTGTTATTCCTTCCAAAGTGAATCACCTCACACTTCTCTACATTAAACTCCATTTGCCACCTCTCAGCCCAGCTCTGCAGCTTATCTATATCCCTCTGTAACCTGCTACATCCTTCCACACTATCGACAACACCACCGACTTTAGTATCGTCTGCAAATTTACTCACCCACCCTTCTGCGCCTTCCTCTAGGTCATTGATAAAAATGACAAACAGCAACGGCCCCAGAACAGATCCTTGTGGTACTCCACTTGTGACTGTACTCCATTCTGAACATTTCCCATCAACCACCACCCTCTGTCTTCTTTCAGCTAGCCAATTTCTGATCCACATCTCTAAATCACCCTCAATCCCCAGCCTCCGTATTTTTTGCAATAGCCTACCGTGGGGAACCTTATCAAACGCTTTGCTGAAATCCATATACACCACATCAACTGCTCTACCCTCGTCTACCTGTTCAGTCACCTTCTCAAAGAACTCAATAAGGTTTGTGAGGCATGACCTACCCTTCACAAAGCCATGCTGACTATCCCTGATCATATTATTCCTATCTAGATGATTATAAATCTTGTCCCTTATAATCCCCTCCAAGACTTTACCCACTACAGACGTGAGGCTCACCGGTCTATAGTTGCCGGGGTTGTCTCTGCTCCCCTTTTTGAACAAAGGGACCACATTTGCTGTCCTCCAGTCCTCTGGCACTATTCCTGTAGCCAATGATGACATAAAAATCAAAGCCAAAGGTCCAGCAATCTTATTTCTCTCCTCCTCACTGCCACTTTCCTCTGATTTTTGGACATCTTTTGCCTCTTTGCCAGTTCTTAGTCCTTTCTGAATTGCCCCCAGGACCGGGCATTAAAAATTTCCAAAAAGAAAAACAATATATGTAAGCCTCAAGCAGGAGCCACCCAACGTGTGACGACCCCTCTACATGCTACCTTTGGCTGCCGCGTGTTCTGGGCCCTGCCCCGCTGCACCAGCTGCTTCCTGCACTGACCTCAGTCTCACTGCTCCTGCTGTTCCACACTTTATCTTCAGTTCTGCTGCTACTCACTTTATCTTCAGTCCTGTTGCTCCACACTGTCACTTGAGAGTACCTTTAAGAAATGGGTGTTTATCAAATAGCTGTAGTAGGTGTACCTTTAAGAAATGGGTGTTTGTCAAATGGCTGCAGTGATGTCAGAGTGTGGGTGGAGCTGGGCTGTCTGGCTGTTTTTACTTTTGTTTTTGAGCTGGCAGCTACAGTGTGTGTTTAGTTTCATTTTTAGAGTCGGAGCTGCATCCAGCCAAACAAGGATCTCTCTGCATGAAAAGAATGTCTTCAAATCAGTTGCTAATTTAAAAAGTGATAACTGCTCTCAGTAGAGAATTTAAATCTGCTGTCTTTGTTAAAGAGCATATTTGTCTTATGGATGTTGCTAGGAAAGATTAAGGGTTACTTATAGAGTACTGTATTCTTTTGGGGAAGTATTTGAGTTGATAGTTGCTAAGATGTTTACTGTGCGTTTATAAAATGTTAACTGGATTCATATAATAAACATTGTTTTGTTTTAAAAGTACTTTAGTTCTCTGTTGCATCACACCTGTAGAGTGGGCTCTTGTGCTCCCCATAACCAAAATCTATTAAAAGTTGTGGGACAGGTGAACTCCATGATACACTTTGGGGTTCTCTAAAGCCTGGCCCATAATAAATTGGGGGCTCGAGGGATAAAGGTCTATCTTTCATGATTGGATTGGCTTAGTGAACTTAATGACAGTGAGGGATGACCATATTTGTGGTTGCTTTTCAGGTGTGGTATTCCAGTTTAAGTAGGGAGTGTGTTGTGGACAATGGCTCTTTCAGAGGCTCGGAAGTTTTTGGGGGTGGAGAAGGTCACACGCAATACCTTAAGAATAGAGACTAAGAAAAGGCTTTTAGATTTGGCAAAAACATTGCACTTAGTGTTATCTAACAGCACCGAAAAGAAGAGGTACTTACGGTGCTAGCTGAGCATTTAAAATTGCCTGAGATACAGTCTGACTCATTAGAAATGGCAACAATTCAGTTACAAATCAAGCAACTTGAACATGAAAAGGAATTAAAGCAGCTTGAATACGAAATGAGAGAAAGGGAGGTACAGATCAGGGAAAAAGAAAAGGAGAGAGAAGAAAGAAACAAAGAAAGAATATCCCTAGCACAACAAAAAGAGAGAGAGGAAAGAGAAAAAGAGAGAGAAAGGAGATACAGATCAAGGAAAAAGAAACGGAGAGAGAAGAAATAAAGAACGAGAAAGGGAGGAAAAGGAAAAAGAGAGAGTTTGAACTTTAGAAAATGGCCATGAAACATGACAGTCAGTTAAAATTGGCAGATGTAAAGGGAAACGTACAATTGGAGGATAGTGATGAGGATAAAGAGAAAGAGTGCCATAGTCAAAGGCTTGGTGGGGATCTATTTAAATATGTCCAAGCATTGCCAAGGTTTGATGAGAAGGAGGTAGAAGCCTTTTCCATTTCATTTGAGAAGGTGGCTAAACAAATGAAATGGCCACTGGACATGTGGGTATTACTGATTCAAACAAAGCTGGGAGGTAGGGCTAGTGAAGTGTTTGCATCACTACAAGAGGAGGTATCTGGGATGTATGAGGAGGTGAAAAAATCCAACTTAGGTGCATATGAACTAGTGCCTGAAGCCTACAGACAAAGGTTTAGAAATTTAAGGAAAGAACCTGGTCAAACATATATGGAGTTTGAAAGGATCAAACAGAGTAACTTTGATAGGTGGATAAGGGCTTTAAAATAGACCAAACGTATGACGCTCTCAGAGAAATTATGCTTTTCGAGGAGTTTAAAAATTCAATTCCTGATGTAGTGAAAACCCATGTAGAAGAGCAGAGGGTTAAAACTGTGAGGTTTGCAACAGAAATGGCAGATGATTATGAATTATTTCATAAATCAAAGGTTGGTTTCCAACATCAGTTTCAGCCTGTGAGGGATAGAAACTGGGGAAAAGAGAAATACTCAAGTGGTAGAGGTAAAGGAGATCTGATGGGAGATAATAAGGAGAGTGTACCTCAGATTAAAAAATAAATGTAGGAGGGTGTCAGAGAAATGAAAAGTTTCAAATGTTTTCACTAATAAGCTAGACCATGTAAAGTCAGGGCGTTGGTGGTTGAAGAAAACCACTGGGAAGGCTGATGTGGTAAAACAGGATAAGACAGTGGGGTTTGTTAAAGTGGTGAAGGAAAGCACAAGTGAAGCGAAGGAGGTGCAAAAGATTGTACAGCCTGATCAAGAGGTGATTGATAAGAAGGTGCCAGATTTTAAAGAATTTACTTGTGTGGGTAAAGTTCACTCATCTGTATCAGAAGGAGCAGATGAAGAAGTCCCAATTTTAGGAGATATGGGAGCTAGTCAATCTTTAATGGTAAGAGATGAGGAGTTATGTAGTTTGAGAAGAATATTGCCAGAAAAGGTGGTAATATGTGGAATTCAGGGTGAGAAGAGTAGTGTTCCATTATATAAGGAAAGGTTGGAAAGTCCAGTGAAGAATGTTGAAGTGGTAGTAGGAGTAATAGAGAAACTATCTTGTCCAGGAATACAGTTTATCTTGGGTAATGATATAGCTGGATCGCAGGTAGGAGTGATGTCTACTGTGGTTAATAAGCCGGTGGAAAATCAGACAACTAAAGCGTTGAAGGACGAATATCCTGGGATTTCTCTGGATTGTGTAGTAACAAGGTCGCAAAGTCACAGGTTAAGACAAGAGGAGAAATCAGAGTGAAGATAAAGTTGAAGTTCAATTATCAGAAACGATTTTTGATCAGATGGTTGGAAAAGAACAAGAACAGGTGGAGGATGAGACAGATATTGTTAGTTCAGGAAATTTGGAGGAGTTACAACCGAAAGATATAGAAATAAAACGGATGTATCAGAAAGCATACACAGAAGAGGAAACAGCATGTATACCAGAATGTTATTACCGTAAAAATGATGTCTTGATGAGAAAATGGAGACCTTTACATATGCAGGCGGATGAAAAGTGGGCAGAAGTTCATCAAATAGTATTGCCGGTATGGTATAGAAAGGAAGTGTTGCGAGTTGCACATGAGTACCAGTGGGAGGTCATTTGGGAGTAAGGAAAACTCAAGCTAAAATCCCAAAACATTTTTATTGGCCTGGACTACATAAAGGTGTAGTAAAATTTTGTCGATCATGTCACACATGTTAAGTGATGGGGAAACCTCAAGCAGTGATAAAACCAGTGCCCTTAATACCTATTTGAGCATTTTAATTGAGTGCGTAGGACCGCTTCATAAAACGAAAAGTGGGAATCAATATCTTTTGACAATAATGGATGTGTCTACTAGGTTTCCAGAGGCCATTCCAGGACGTAATATTACAGCTAAAAAGATTGTGGAGGAGTTGCTTAAATTCTTTACTAGATGTGGACTACCCACAGAAGTACAATCGGATCAAGGATCAAATTTTACCTCAAGGTTATTCAAAGAAGTTATGGATAGCTTAGGAATAAAACAATTTAAATCAACTGCGTACCATCCAGAATCGCAGGGAGCGTTAGAAAGGTGGCATCAGACATTAAAGACAATGTTGAGGGCTTCTTGTCACGATTATCCAGAGGATTGGGATAAAGGAATTCCATTTGTACTGTTTGCAATTAGGAATGCACCTAATGAGTCAACCAAATTCAGTCCTTTTGAACAAATCTTTGGTCATGAGGAAGCCCAGCACTCTGCATTCTCACTTGAAGGAGAGCGGCTTTCCCTGAGATTCTGACCCCGTCTCACTAGAAGGTTTAAACCCTTCCGGAAAGCAAACTATATCTTTTAAGTTACCAAAGCAGGTAGCTATAATCAATGTTTTTTTTACTGGAACAATTCTTTAAAATGAAAACATAGAAAGACAGGAAATAAACACTTCTTTCTCCCGCAGTCTGCAGCAGTCAAATTGAAAGTGAAATCAACAAAACCTCATAGACACAGCTCAGCTCCACCCATCACTGAAGCCATGTGATGAGACAAAAACCTTTCTTAAAGGGACACTCT
This sequence comes from Scyliorhinus torazame, assembly GCF_047496885.1. Classification (NCBI taxonomy): domain Eukaryota; kingdom Metazoa; phylum Chordata; class Chondrichthyes; order Carcharhiniformes; family Scyliorhinidae; genus Scyliorhinus; species Scyliorhinus torazame. The sequence continues at coordinate 136,968,456 of NC_092714.1, forward strand.
CATGACAATACTCAGTGGTGATTATGGGAAACCGGATGGAGTGTAGTCAGTGGCCCCAGAGGGGGTTGTAACACCATCCCCCCCCCCAAGTCTAGAGAGACATCCACGTATTTTGGCCGAAGTGGAGTCCTCGTGTCCTTTTGGGGAGTGGACATTGTTTGAGTGTTGACGGAGCAGTCCCGGGGTGTATATCGCACCAGCGACTGCTGTTTGCGTGTGGACCAGCGTGGCAGGGGGCAGTGTGGCCAACACAAGTGTTGGTTGCTGTACGAGAGTGTCAGGCAGACAAACGTCCATGTCCGTGTCTGAGTCCACCGAGTTGACATCTCAGCCTTCTGGACCTTGATGGGTGGAGGTGGCGGCGATCTAGGCAGCGACGGAGGCCGTGGGAGATCCGGGACTGGCGTAGCCTGTGCAGGCTCCAGTGGGTCCCGTGTGCAGCTGCTGATGTGTTCCAAATGGTGATTGGCTTCTTCCCCCTACACCCTGGATGACGAAGCTGAGGAACGTCCTGAGGCGACGCACCACCATCAGCTCTGCCGACACCACTCCCGTGGTGGCATGAGGAGTCGTCCAATAGCTGAACAGGAACCAGGTCAGCCGTTTCTTCCATAATCCGATGGTCAGCTTCCTCATGCCACAGTTGGTGGAGTGGGCTGAGCAGTGTGATCAAGTTGGGGATGAACTTCCCATAATAATTGACGAGTCCTAAGAACGAGCGTGGCTCGGTTTGACCTTGTGGGATCAATGCCTGTCGGACGGCCCGCACCGTGTCTTTCACCGGACGTAGACCGTGTCGGTCCACCCGATACCCTAAATAGGTGAGTGCGGGGCCATTGAAAACACACTTCTTCCCCCGGAGGCGGACTTTAGCCTGTTCAAACTGCTGGAGGACTTCAGTCAGGTTGTCCAAGTGTTTCCTGTCCGAGGGCCTAGTGATGAGGACGTCATCCATATATACGGCTACCCTGGGCAGACCCTGCAGGATGTTCTCCATAACCCGCTGGAATATCGCCAGGCCGAGGAAACTCCCAACGGCAAACGGGTGTATTCGTACAACCCCTTGTGGGTATTGATGGTAACGAACTGCCGGGAGTTGAGATTCAGAACCAATTTAGGTACTTGTGGCTCATGTCACGTTTGATAAATGTCTTGCTGCCACTGAGCCGGGCGTACAGGTCCTCGATGCGCGGGACCAGGTAACGGTCAAGACAGGAAACCCAGTTCACCATAGTCTCCACACAACCGCACGGATCAGTCAGGTTTCAACATCGGGACTACTGGTGCAGCCCAGTCAGCAAAGTGGATGGGCGGATGATGCCCAGGTGTTCCAGGTGATCCAACCAACTTTGCGTCAATCTTGGGGCGCAATGTGCATGGTACCGGTCAGGCGTGAAACTAGAAGGGTTGTGCATGTGTGTTCACGCTGATTTTAGCCACTGCTCCTTTGATGGTGCTGAGACCATCGGCGAAAACCCCTGGGAACTTCGCCAACTCTCCTTCCTGGCCGTGGGGGTATATTCGGCACACTCGCTGCCAGTCCAACTTCAAGTGGCGCAGCCAATTGCGGCCCAGCAAGCTGGGCCCTCCACCGTATATGTTACAGATACTTGGGTGGTGCCTTCAATGGCCAGAGGCTCCTCAGTATATGGAGCCATCCTGGCATCTGTGTCTCAGAGGGCCATGGTCTGGAGACCGGAATGGATCATGGCAAACCTCCAGCGGCTGATGGCTGAGACAACTGCTCTAGTGTCGAGCTCCATCTGAATGAGGTGCCCATTGACTTGCAGCGCTACCCTGATGGGTGTGATTCTGGGAGCTGCCACGCAACAAACTTGTTGGTAGGCATCCTCTTGATCTTCTATGTAGTATGCCTGGCCTCTAGAGAGGTGGTATGCCTGGGGGATTAGCGGGGAACATAGTCTTCACGGGCTCGCCTGGGGACTTTTGGGTCCCGGCCAACTGCCTATGGCCACCATGTTAGTACTGTGGCTTGGGGGAGTCATCCTGATCGATCCGAGGCACCCCATGGCGATGGCCTCTGTTCCTGGGGTGGGCCCCGCTCTGCGGAAGCTCACGTCATTTGGGTCCAGTCACAGATGGTTGGTGGTCGCTCTGACGGCCGAGATTCAGGACTGGCATTCCATGAAGTTCTTGGATCCCTGTGCTCTGTTCTCTCTCGGAAAACGGCAATGTCTATCGCCTGCTGGAGAGTCAAGTGAGTCTCCGTCAGCAACTTTCATTGGGTGTTAGTGTCACGGAGCCCATAAACAAAATGGTTGTGCAGGGATTCGGTCAGTGCGTGCCCAAACTCACAAGTGGCAGCAAGCGTTCTCAAGCATGCCAAGAAGTTGCCATTGGACTCTCCCTGGGCCTGCGAGGCCATGTGGAAACCAAATCTGCGGACCATAATCAGAGGTTTCGGGTTCAGATGTGTCTCGACTAAAGTCACCAATGTGGAAAATGTTTTGGAGTCTCGCTGGTCCAGGTGGGTGAGGCTCTTTATCAGTGCGTAGGTTGGCCCACTGACCGCCATCAGTAATATCACGTTTTGCCGCTGATTCCCAACTATGGTATTAGAGCAAACAAATATTGTGCCCTCTCAACGTACTGGCTCCAGTAATCACTACTTAAGTCAAATTGTTCAAGTTTCCTGATGTGAGGCCTTGCTGCGCCTGGATGAAATGGTTTGATGATACAGTACGCGATGCCTGCGGCAGCTCCACTTCAGCCTTGTCGCCAGTGAAGAATCTAACGAAAGAGATGCAGTACGCATGGTAGGATAAAACAAACTCAGGTTTATTTAAGTCTACACAATTACCACAACTAACAACTTCTCGCCCTGACGGGTCAAGGGTTTTTACACAGTGAGGTTCTCCCTTGTTAAGGGGAAACCCCGCTCCTTTTTACCGGGGGAGTTCATATTCGCTGGGAATTATGGGAAACCGGATGGAGAATAGTCCGTGGCTCCCAAGGAGATCTCAACGCCATGTTTAGCCTCTGTTTCAGCTAACACAAACATGATTTTCTTATTTCTATTCCAGAGCACTACCAGAGTCAACACCAATGAAAGTCTTTGAAATCTGTAACTCATTCCTGATCTTGCCTGTGGCTTAGTAGCTCGTCAACAACACCATCCACGTAGGCCCAAGTGGGGGTGCTAGTATATGTTGCTGTACTAGCTGACTATACCCATTCATGGTTGTTTTTCATTGTGCCAGTAGAGCTTTAACAGTTGTTAGGATGATGTGGTGCATACGGAAGACATTGGGTTAGCTGGGAGTGTGAGCGCTGGACTCTTTTTCCAGTTACCTCAGTGGATGTGTTAATGTGCTGCTGCTGGGTGAAAGTTCAAGGAACTGTCTAAGCCAGCTAGGCTCAGTCGTTGTATTCTTGCCTCTGATTCAAAAAGATGTGGGTTCAAGGACTTCAGCACAAATCAGAAAAATACTGAAAGAGTGCTGTATTGTCAGAAGTACTGCCTTGGGATAAGGTATTACACAAAGTCCCAAATCTGACTGTTCAGTCAGATGTAAAATATCCCAATGCAGCATTCAAAGACAATCAAGGAAATATCCCAGTGCCCTAGTCCAGATTTATCTCTCAATGGACATCACTAAGATCGATGAACTGTCATTTTTGTGTGCAAATTGGCTGCTGTGTTTTCTTACATTATATCTGAGTTTACAATTCAATCATCATCCATTGGCTCTGAAGTGGCTAGGGAGACTGTAAGGATGAGAAATATGCTACAAAATGCAAGTTCCTCATTCTTTCTTCTCATCTTGGAGTAGTCATCAGTGTGAGGCTCAATAGGCGATGTTCCATGTTGTTGCTACCTTTGCCTTAGTTCTGTTTTATTACCTTTGCTCTCGAGTCGCCAAGTATCTTTAAGATACCGCCACGTGGTTCAAGTCTGAGTAATGATCAATAATCCAATACACTGATTAGTAAGGTTTAAATCAAAGCACATTTATTACACACAGTAATAGCTACTCATGCACAAATTCTACGTCTAAGCTACTTCTATAACTAACAGGCCTATACATAACTTGGAACTGGCCCACCAGGTCAGGGAAACAAATGGCCTTTCGTTCGGGTTCTGAGCCTGCGGGATTCGAAGTTGGTACAGATTGGTAGCGAGGAGCGCCTATCTCGTAGCGAGCGTTAAATTAAGACTTACGAGTTTGATCTTCACTGGAGTCACTGCACCGGTCACGGTCAATGTTGGTTCGTTGTTGCTGGGTGACCTGGGCAGGACGAAGAGCGAGAAGCGGTGGAGAGGAAGAGAAGAGAGCGATTTGAACTTGGGGTTCAATTCTTATAGTCCCCAGGGGCTTCCCGCCTTTCGGGGTGAACCCTGTATCTGGTCCCAAGTGATTGGACTTTGTCCCAATCGCTTGGTTCGATTTTCTCCAATGCTGGAGCGGTTCCCTGATCGATGGGCGGTCTTGAGGTGCTCGTTCACCTCCTTTTGTGTAGGCTCCTGCTGGCGCCGAAGAGTCTGGTTTTGCTTTGTGTGTCTAAATGTTGCTTATTGTTCCCGGGGATTGCTCATTAGTATGCAGATGGCTGTTGTTTTGTTATGCTGATGGTTGCTGGTATCGATATTGTCTGGCCTTTCCAGAGGTAAATACACAGCCAACCTGCAGCTGCTTGTTTTTGTCTTGTTGGCTGACTTTCCCATCAGCCTTTGCCGTTCGCCATTTTGAATCGGGAGTTGGCCATTTTAAGTGGCTACAAGCCCTCCTTGTGATCCTAACACGAAGCGTGAAGGATCACATGACTATGTTGCTTTCCATTCCCTGACCCTGGGGGGCACTTCCTTCATTGCCTCTGCACTGACCATAACTATGCAAAAATTTTTAACTGACAATTCTAAGGGCGCTATGTCAAACAGGGAACATGCATTACAAAACAATAAACTGGGAACCTCTAACGATTCTTAATACACTACACTCACTTAAACATTTCATTATCCTAACTTCCTTAACCATACAACAAAATCATAGCAGTTTATACACAGTTTTCCTGGCTTGACAGTCAAGCTCAGGATCATACAATTTGCTCATGAACAATTCATTACATTTCTTTATTTACAATAAAACCGCAAATGAATGCTCTTTATTATAGATTGCGGGGGTCGGGGGTCTGGTCGTATCCGAAAATAGGGGATCTGATCCTACATACCGGGGTTCGAGCGCGGTAGGCTCTCCTTCTCCATTTTCTTAGACGCATAGTCTGCACGATGCAGCAGAGTATCGCTAATACCAGTAAGGTTTCTATTACATATGACAGAGAGGTTATGACAGGTTATAAACCTGGCACACCAAGATGATGTGGTGTCGCTGGTGACTGGGCTCTGGGTACTGTGGGGAAGTGAAACATTAACGGCTGGAGGGCTTGAAGTCATGGGGTTCGGGTTCACTCGCAACCAAATGTCCATTAGTGTGATGCTGATCCATGTGGAGGAAGTCCTCATGGCTCTTCTCTTTTCTTTTCTTCTCTTCTCCGGTCCTGAAGCTTCTGGAGTTCTGTGGAAACAAGCATAGTGTCTGTAACTATCTTTGTTTCACATCTCGTACGATTGTCTGTCCTTTAGTGCCAATTACTCCCTTTATAATTGGTCACTATGTGTGACTCCCTCATTTTTGTTTTCAAAACCGAATTTTAGGACAAGACACACTTCCAACTAATGAACCAGTGCGAGCCGTCTCGCAGACTGTTCAATTTACCATCCAAATGTTTCAAGATGTAAATAGCATGTGGTTGGCAACCTAAGGGTTACCTAAAACAAAACAAAACTTTTTGAACTGAAATTTCCAAAATGAAGTGCGTATGGGCCGCGATGGGTAAGAGTTGGATGGAGTCTCCAGGTAGGACGGCTACCAATGCCGTGTCTCTCCTACCCGAGCGTAGTTGACCAGAGGGGGCTTTCCAGGCAGGGCGGGTCCCAAGCCGTTTCTCCACTGCCTGAGCAACCGACAAGAACGGGCAAGAAATGTGGTCATCGTGGTGGGGCTGCCGTAGTGGTTCTTTCCTTCGAACCAGAAGGGCAGTTATGAATGGGCGTGTGGTACATTAACAAGTCTCTGCAGACAAGCTAGTTCCTCTGAACTAGTGTCTGGCCAGTAGCAAATCTCTGTGGGCAAGTCCTCAGAGGTTTCGGCCGAAAAGGCGTGGGGCCGTGAATTTTTTTCCGGTCTAACAAACAACATTTAACAAAACACTACAAACAACATAAAACATGCTGCAGGTTCCATCAGAATACAGGACATCGTAAATCACATTTGGGCTGGGGTGTAACTAGCATATGGAGGGAGTGTAGCGTGACCGAAGAAGAAAGGAAGGAGGAGCGAAACAAAAATGAAGTGGCCTTGCTGAGGTAACGCTGCCATGAGAAGTGGTGGGTAAGCGCTCACAGTTTGCATGGGGCAGCTGGGACCTTGTAGCTGCTGTGGGTGGTGTTCTCCTTCAGATCTAGGGGCTAGTCTAGCTGGTGGGGGTCTCCTGCAATCTCGGGCGAAGTGTCCTAACTGCCCACAGTTGTAACATGATCCTTGGGGCACATAAGGTGGAGCAGGCTCTCTGGTGCATTGTTCCCTTGGATGTGGTTCCCTGGGTGGGGAGTCGGGGCTGTTGGTGTCTTTGCTGGTTTGGGGGGCATTTGTGGGCTGGTTCCGTTGCTGTTTCAGGGGGGCTTGACATTCGCGTGCGTAATGTCCTAATCGTCCACAATTGTAACATTCTGGTGGTTTCTGTGGGGGGCTGTTGCTTCCTTTGTTTACCCATGCGGGGTTCTGGTGCGTTTTAACTGGATGCATATCTGCCTGCTCTTCCTGCTGTTCCTCGGGTTTCCAAACTGCGGGTTGTTTTGTACAGACTGCTCCCAGGCGCGGGACAAACTTTTTAAAACACATTTCTCATTGTGGGCTTCCTCTGAGGGGTCATAATTCGCACAAGCTTTCTGTCCTGTTTCTGTGGCATGGGAGATAAGGGTGCGGGTCCATTTGGCCATGTTGTCTGGGGACAAATGGGCACGGTCTAAGTCTCCAAAGACTGCTGCAAAGTGGATCCACAGGCTTCTAGCAAACGCTGTGGGGTGCTCGGATTTCTTTTGCCTACATTTGTTGAGGCCATCTACGGGGTCACCCCGGTTATACCCGATCGCATCCAGGATCGCGGTATGCATTTCTGCAAGTGTGCCTCCTCCTACATTCTGTGGGTCGGGAAGGGCTGCTGCTACTGAAGGGTCTAAACTTAAAACTGTGAGCTTTACATGCTCTCGCTCATCCAGGCCGTACATGGTCGCCTGATGCTTGACTGTGGCAAAGAAATGGTGGGGGTCTGAGGTGGGGAGGAACGGTGTGATCTTATCGCACGCGTCCCGTAATTGGGTCACTGTTAGGGGGGTGGAGTATAGAAATTCCGCATCGTCCGATGTGGCTCTGCAGTGGGCGGTTACTGGGTTCATTGGAGCTTGAACTATCTGCTGTGTGGGGGGTTGGGGCGCTTTCCTCTTTTGTGGCTTTCCCTGCGCACATGTTCCCTGAACATATCTCTGTGCTGTTTCATTCAATTCTTCCCAATCAGGGCCGTCTTCCTGATCTAATATTTCGCCAAAGGTTTCCTGGAAACCTTTCTGAACTGAAAGCAGCGATTGCAGCTCTGCAATCAGCTTCCGGCACTTTGCGTGATCTAGTGTGCTTTGTCTTTGTTCTGTGGTGGCAGCATGGAGTGCTCCTAATGCTGCCTTGAGGTCACTACACTGTCTCTGTAATGCCTCTACCTGCTTTTCTGTTTCTTCACGTACCAGGACTGCACGTTGCGTGTCCTGATAGGCCTTTTCGTATTGAGACTGGAAGCTGTTGAAGTGCGCCAGACAAGACTGATGTGCCCTTTTGGCATCCTCCACCTCTCCATCTTTTGCTGCCAACTTCCTTCTCAATTCCAAATTCTCCTTTTCTACCTCGCTTAGATCGACCTTACTCATTCGATGTATGCCCTCAACTTCTTTCCGGAGCGTCCTAACGACCTCCTCTGTGCCTCGCAATTGTGCCAAGCAGGATATGATTGCCATCGGCTTGCGAGCTTTCCCGAAGCTCTTTTTGTGGATCTCGCTCCGGTTCTCCCACCAAATATGTCCTATACTCCCGGGACCTGATTCCTCGTTGTCACAGAATTAATTCCAAAGGGGCCATCCCTTCTCTTTGAGATATTTCCTGATCTCTTCCTCCCAAATGGGACATTGTCCAACTCAACTGCTGTTGGTCGCTGCGACCGCAAATTCCTCTGGGTTCATTAGGCGCTGCATTGCCTGCATTGCCATCTTTCCTATCCGAATGCTGCTCTTCAAATTTTGAGACAGGGGTTTGAATCCAAATGCTGCTCTTCAAATTTGGGACAGGGGTATTAAGGCGGTGCTGTAAATACGGGTATGGCTTTCGCTACTTTCCGATATACAAACTTCCGACAGTTTTTTCGCAACAAAAAATCTATCAGTTTGACCTTATAGCCCTGTTAGTTACGCATGCATACACGCACTTCCGAATTATGAGTATTGATCAGAACTGCTTGAATACTTGTGGTTTTCTGTTTCCAATTGGATCTCTAATTCAAATTCTGGGTTCTCCCGGAGTGGTTTTCCACTTCTAGATCGGGTCCCGTCAGGGTGTCGCCAAATAATGTTGCTAACTTTGCCTTAGTTCAATTGCTCTGTTTTATTACCTTTGCTCTTGAGTCGCCAGGTATCTTTATGATACCGCCACGTGGTTGAAGTCCGAGTAATGATCAATAATCCAATACACTGATTAGTAAGGTTTAAATCAAAGCACATTTATTAGACACAGTAATCGCTACTCATGCACAAATTCTACGTCTAAGCTACTTCTGTAACTAACAAGCCTATACTTAACTTGGAACTGGCCCACCAGGTCAGGGAAACAAATGGCCTTTCGTTCGGGTTCTGAGCCTGCGGGATTCGAAGTTGGTACAGATTGGTAGCTAGGAGCGCCTATCTCGTAGCAAGCGTTGAATTAAGATTTACGAGTTCGATCTTCACTGGAGTCACTGCACCGGTCACGGTCAATGTTGGTTCGTTGTTGCTGGGTGACCCGGGCAGAACGAAGAGCGTGAAGAGGTGGAGAGGAAGAGAAGAGAGCGATTTGAACTTGGGGCTCAATTCTTATAGTCCCCAGGGGCTTCCCGCCTTTCGGGGCGGACCCTGTACCTGGTCCCAAGTGATTGGACTTTGTACCAATCGCTTGGTTCGATTTTCTCCAATGCTGGAGCCGTTCCCTGATCGATGGGCGGTCTTGAGGTGCTCGTTCACCTCCTTTTGTGTAGGCTCCTGCTGGCGCCGAAGAGTCTGGTTTTGCTTTGTTCCCGGGGATTGCTCATTCGTATGCAGGTGGCTGTTGTTTTGTCATGCTGATGGTTGCTGGTATCGATATTGTTTGGCCTTTCCAGAGGTAAATACACAGCCAACCTGCAGCTGCTGGTTTTTGTCTTGTTGCGCTGGTCAAAGAGACACAGCCTGAGTGAGTGAGACACATCCAGAGTGGGAATTTGAAACTTGGTAATTTGGTGCAGGGAGGTAACCAGGAAAGGTTAATCTAATTGTGCTGTTTTTCAGTTAAAAGTGCAGTGTAGATTAGTGTCTGATTGGTTGAAGCTGCCCCCACGCTAATTGCTGAGAGGCAGTTATCTGGCAGTCACCTGAGACCTGTTTAGGGGCACAAAGGTACACATTGTATTCTTCTCTTTGAAGTTTTAGTGTGAGTCATCCTGAAATCTGTATAAAAGACAGACAGAAAGTGCACTCAGTAAGCGTTGCGCTGGTCAAAGAGACACAGCCTGAGTGAGTGAGACACACCCAGAGTGGGAATTTGAAACTTGGTAATTTGGTGCAGTGAGGTAATTCGGTGCAGAGTGGGAGAAGGTGCTTTTTCCCTACTGGTTTGTTCTCTCTCTTTCTTCGGGCCTAATTTCGGGAGCCGTTCGGAGGAGGAAGTGTCTCTGAGTATAAAACCCTAACGGTAACTTCCTGTTTTCCAGGTTTTTTCTCTCAAAAGTGACGTCATAGGGAAGCTGTGATCTGATTTGTTGATAGCAAATCTGCCCCAAATTTTAAAAAAACACAGCTAAACTCGTAAACTTAAATTAAACTAATTAATTAATTAGAGATGGCTGGTCAGGTGATGTGCTTGAGCTGCTTGATGTGGGAGCTGGCAGATCCCATTGCGAGCTGCAATGACCACATCTGCAGTAAGTGTTGGCTGCTCGAAGAGCTCCGGCTCAGAGTTGATGAGCTGGAGTCTGAGCTTCAAACACTGAGGGACATCCGGGAGGGGGAGACTTACCTGGACACTTTGTTTCAGGAAGCAGTCACACCTGTCAGAGTAAGTAGTTTAAATCCTGCCAGTGGCCAGGGACAGCAGGGTGTAACTGCAAGTCAGGCAGGTAAAGGGAACCAGCAGTCAGGAACTCAGGAGCCTCAGCCCTTGACCCTGTCCAACAGGTATGAGGCACTTGCTCACTGTGTGGATGGCGAACAGGGCTGCAGGAAGGATGAGTCAGCTGACCAAGGCACCATGTTCCAGCAGGCCATTCAAGGGGAGGGAGTAAGTTGTAGTTGTAGGGGATTCTATTATCAGGGGGGTAGATAGTATCCTTTGTGAGCAGGATAAAGAGTCCCGCATGGTATGTTGCCTGCCCGGTGCTAGGGTGCGGGACATCTCTGACCGGCTTGAAAGGATACTGGAGAGGGAGGGGGAGGATCCAGTTGTTGTGGTCCATGTCGGTACCAACAACATAGGCAAGTCTAGGAAAGAGGATCTGTTTAGAGATTATAAAGAGCTAGGATTCAAATTAAAAAACAGGTCCTCAAGGGTCATAATCTCCGGATTACTGCCCGAGCCACGTGCAAATTGGCATAGGGAGGCAAGAATAAGGGAAATTAACACGTGGCTGAAAGAGTGGTGTGGGAAAGAGGGGTGCCTTTTCATGGGACACTGGCATCAGTTTTGGGACAGGGGGTACCTATACCGTTGTGATGGTCTCCACCTGAACCGAGCTGGGACCAGTGTTCTGGTGAAAAGAGTAAATAGGGTGGTCAATAGGACGTTAAACTAGAGATTGGGGGGGGGGGGGGGGGGAGGGAAAGTCAGGGAACCAAGAGGTGAAGTAATCAGTGGGAAGCGTAGCTGCTTAGGAATACAAAAAAGCACGAAAAGACAAAACTCAGGAGAGGTTACGATAGTCCTATTCCCACAAAATATGACACAGTGTATGGAAAGGCTCAGTAAACCAAGGTCCACCACACTAAGAAAACAAAAAGGGACGGTCAATAGAGAATTAAAGGTGCTATATTTAAATGCGCGCAGTGTACGGAACAAGGTAGATGAGCTTGTGGCCCAGATTGTGACTGGCAGGTATGATGTGGTAGGCATCACAGAGACATGGGTGCAGGGGGTTCAGGACTGGCATTTAAACATCCAGGGATTCACAACCTATCGAAAAGACAGAGAGGTGGGCAGAGGGGGCGGGGTTGCCTTGTTAATTAGGAATGAAATTAAATCAATAGCACTAAACGACATAGGGTCAGATGATGTGGAGTCTGTGTGGGTAGAGTTGAGGAACCACAAAGGCAAAAAAAACACAATGGGAGTTATGTACAGGCCTCCTAACAGTGGTCAGGACCAGGGGCACAAAATGCACCACGACATAGAAAGTGCATGTCAGAAAGGCAAGGTCACAGTGATCATGGGGGACTTCAATATGCAGGTGGACTTGGTAAATAATGCTACCAGTGGACCCACGGAAAGGGAATTCATTGAATGTTTACAGGAGGGCTTTTTGGAACAGCTTGTGATGGAGCCCACGAGGGAACAGGCCATTCTGGACTTAGTGTTATGTAATGAGCCAGACTTGATTAAAGATCTTGAAGTAAGGGAACACGTAGGAGGCAGTGATCATAATATGGTAGAATTCAATCTGCAATTTGAAAGAAAGAAGGTAGAATCAGATGTAAAGGTGTGACAGTTAAATAAAGGTAACTACAGGCACATGAGGGAGGAACTGACGGAAATCGACTGGGAGCAGAGCCTAGTGGGAAAGACAGTAGAACAGCAATGGCAGGAGTTTCTGGGAGTAATTGAGGACACAGTACAGAGGTTCATCCCAAAGAAAAGAAAGGTTATCAGAGTGGGGATTAGGCAGCCATGGCTGACAAAGGAAGTTAGGGAATGCATCAAAGCAAAAGAGAAAGCCTATAATGTGGCAAAGAGTAGTGGGAAGTCAGAAGATTGGGAAGGCTACAAAAACAAACAGAGGATAACAAAGAGAGAAATAAGGAAAGAGAGGATCAAATATGAAGGTAGGCTAGCCAGTAACATTAGGAATGATAGTAAAAGTTTCTTTAAATACATTAAAAACAAACAGGAGGCAAAAGTAGACATTGGGCCGCTCCAAAATGATGCTGGTAATCTAGTGATGGGAGACAAGGAAATAGCTGAGGAACTAAATAAGTACTTTACGTCAGTCTTCACAGTAGAAGACATGAGTAATATCCCAACAATTCAGGAGAGTCAGGGGGCAGAGTTGAATATGGTAGCCATCACAAAGGAGAAAGTGCTAGAGAAACTAAGAGGTCTAAAAATTGATAAATCTCCAGGCCCAGATGGGCTACATCTTAGCGTTCTAAAGGAGATAGCTGAAGAAATAGTGGAGGCGTTAGTTATGATCTTTCAGACTTCCGGGTGCGGCTATGCAGAGCTAGGTCGCATATTCGGCAGCTCCTGCTTGGAACGGACTTTTGGGCTCTTTTACAGGGCCCCCACGGCATTTGTTTGACATTTCCCGGTGTGGGAAGAAGGCGGCAATATTCCCCCGACAGTGTCCCCCAGGAAGGGTATGTCTCTTGGTTGCCAGACACACGCAGAAACAGTGAAAGATTTGGCTGCAACTACAGGATAAACAGGGCTTCTTCCAGCATGCAGGCGGGGGAAGGGCAAGCTTAAAGCTGCAAGCTGACCTGAGGGCCTGTATCAAAGGTGAATTCTAGCAGCAGAGGGAACAACTGTGAAAAGACCTCATCAAGGCCACTGAAGGGACTTCCGGTTGCGGTGATGCCTAGCTAGCCGCACGCTTCGGCGGCTCCAGCTCCGACGGACCTTCGGGCTCTTTTAAGAGCCTCAACGGGGAATTTTTCGACGACGCAACCCGGTGTGGGGCATGTGAGAAGGGAGTCCCCCCCAAACGAAGGAGGAAAAAACCGGCGGCGGCGGCTGCAGCGCGAGGAATCGTCGACCAAAGGGTCAGAAAGAGAGAAGTACAAGATGGCGGCGGAGAAAGCGCAGGCGACATGGGGGCCTGAGCATGAAATTGTGAGACGGTGCGTGGAGCTGCTGAAGAGGGAGGTGCTGACCCCGTTGCTACAGGCAATTGAGGGGCTCAAGGAGACATTAAAGACCCAGGAGACAGAGCTCCGTGTGGTGGAGCAGAAGGTGACAGATATTGAGGACGAGATCCTGGGCCTGGCGGTTAAGACACAGACGCACGAGGCACTTCATAAAAAGTGTACTGAAAGGATCGAAGCCCTAGAAAATGGAGCGCGAAGGAAGAACCTTCGGATACTGGGTCTCCCTGAGGGTGTGGAAGGAGTGGACTGTGGAGCGTACGCAAGTACGATGCTGAGCTCACTGATGGGTGCTGAGGCCCCTACGGGCCCCTTGGAGGTGGAGTGGGCAAATCGGATTCCGGCGAGAAGACCAAAAGCGGGAGAACCACCCAGGGCGATAATCGTGCGATTTTACCGCCTTAAGGATAGAGAAGAGGTCCTGAGATGGGCTAAAAAGGTGCGGAGTAGCAGATGGGAGAATGCAGTGGTACGGGTATACCAGGATTGGAGTGCGGAGGTGGCGAGAAGGAGGGCGAGCTTCAACCGAGCCAAAGAGGTGTTGCATAAAAGGAAGGTGAAGTTCGGGATGCTGCAGCCGGCAAGACTATGGGTCACGTATCAGGAGAGACACCATTATTTCGAGACGGCGGAGGAAGCATGGACCTTCATCAAAGAAGAGAAATTGGATCGGAACTGAGGGACTGATGCTGCAGGAAATGTTATTGTTAATGTTACGGTGGAAGTTAATTGAGAAGTAAACAGGGAAGGGGGGAGACATTGGGGAAATGTGGGCGCCGGTGAGGGGGGAAAGACGGGACATAGTTGGAGAATGGGGAAGGGGAGGGGGAGGGGAAAGGGAGCTGCGCCATAAGAGGCGGGTCAGGTAAAGGGATGTTCCCGCACCAGAAAGAATAAGGCGGGAAGACAGGCGCAAGGCGGATGGGAGTTCCCCACATGGGGGGGGTCGAGGAGTGAGCAGGAGTAGCCGGGGTCAGTTGAAGTCAGCTGACTTACGGAAGTAATATGGGGGGAGCAATCAAGCTAGAAAGAGATCTAGCGGGGAGGGGAGGAGGGAGGGAGAAGGGGGGGGGGGGGACAACTGGGTTGCTGCTGCGGAAATCCAAAAGGAAATGGCTAAAGAGTGGGTGGGCGGGGATGGTGTGCGACGCTGGGGGAGCGAGCGGGAGCGCGGAGGCGGGATATGGGACTGGCCTAGAGAAGGTAATGGCTAGTCGACACGGGAGGGGGGCAGGTAGCCCCCTAGTGAGGCTGATCACGTGGAACGTGAGAGGCCTGAACGGACCGATAAAAAGGGCCCGAGTGCTCGCGCATTTGAAAGGACTAAGGGCAGACGTGGTTATGCTCCAAGAGACGCACCTAAAGGTGGCGGACCAAGTTAGGCTAAGGAAAGGATGGGTGGGACAGGTGTTCCACTCAGGACTGGACGCAAAGAATAGAGGGGTGGCCATTTTGGTGGGGAAACAGGTCGCATTTGAAGCAAAGAACATCGTAGCAGATAGCGGAGGTAGATATGTAATGGTGAGTGGCAGGCTGGAGGGAATGGAGGTCGTGTTGGTTAACGTGTATGCCCCAAACTGGGACGATGCGGGATTTATGAGACGGATGCTGGGGCGTATACCGGACCTGGAGGTAGGAAACTTGATTTTAGGAGGGGACTTTAATACGGTGCTGGACCCGGGGCTAGATAGATCCAGCTCAAGGACCGGAAGAAGACCGGCAGCGGCCAAGGTACTTAAGGGGTTTATGGACCAAATGGGGGGAGTGGATCCATGGCGATTTCTTAGACTTAGGGCTAGGGAGTATTCCTTCTTCTCCCATGTCCATAAAGTGTACTCCCGGATAGATTTTTTTGTTTTGGGAAGGTCGTTGATCTCTAGGGTGGAAGAAGCTGAGTACTCAGCCATAGCGGTTTCGGATCATGCCCCACATTGGGTGGACCTGGAATTAGGAGAGGAAAGGGAGCAGAGAACACTCTGGCGATTAGATGTGGGACTGATGGCGGATGAGGGAGTGTGTGCAAGAGTGCGGGGGTGTATTGAGAGATACCTGGAGGTCAATGACGACGGCGAGGTCCCTGTGGGAGTGGTATGGGAAGCACTAAAAGCGGTGGTCAGAGGAGAGCTGATCTCCATTGGGGCCCACAAAAGGAAAACAGAGGCCAAGGAAAGGGAAAGATTACTGGGGGAGATTTTAAGGGTGGATAGGGAATTTGCAGAGACCCCGGAGGAGGAATTGTACAGGGAGAGGAGACGACTCCAGACGGAATTTGACCTTCTGACCACCAGAAAGGCGGAGGTACTGTGGAGGAAGGCACAGGGGAGGAGGTATGAATATGGGGAAAAGGCGAGTCGCCTGTTGGCTCATCAATTGCGAAAGAGGGCAGCAGCGAGGGAAATAGGAGGAATTAGAGACGAAAGGGGAAACACGGTGCGAAGGGCAGGAAAGATAAATGAGGTGTTCAAGACCTTCTATGAGGAACTGTATAGGTCTCAACCCCCAGAGGGAGAGGAGGGGATGCGGCAGTTCCTGGACCAATTGAGGTTCCCGAAAGTGGAGGAGCGGGGGGTGGTAGGCCTGGGGGCACCGATTGGGGTGGACGAGGTTATTAAGGGACTGGGAAGCATGCAAGCAGGGAAGGCCCCAGGACCAGACGGGTTCCCGGTGGAGTATTACAGAAAATATGTGGACTTGTTGGCCCCGTTGATGGTGAGGACGTTCAATGAGGCCAGGAAAGGGGGGACTCTACCCCCGACGATGTCGGAGGCGACGATATCGTTAATTTTGAAGAGGGATAAAGATCCGTTGCAGTGCGGGTCCTATAGACCCATTTCATTGTTGAACGTGGACGCCAAATTGTTGGCAAAGGTACTGGCATCGAGGATAGAGGACTGTGTCCCGGGGGTGGTGCACGAAGACCAGACAGGGTTCGTAAAAGGGAGACAACTGAATGTTAACGTGCGACGACTATTAGGGGTGATAATGATGCCCCCAGTGGAGGGGGAGGCAGAGATAGTGGCGGCAATGGACGCAGAGAAGGCATTTGATAGGGTGGAGTGGGAGTATTTATGGGAAGTGTTAAGGAGGTTTGGGTTTGGGAACGGGTTTATTAGCTGGGTTAGACTTCTTTATGGGGCTCCAACGGCAAGCGTAGTTACAGGTCGACATAGATCGGAGTATTTCCGACTATATAGGGGAACAAGACAGGGATGCCCGCTGTCTCCATTGTTGTTCGCGTTGGCAATTGAACCTCTGGCCATGGCGTTGAGAGACTCCAGGAAATGGAGAGGGGTGATTAGAGGGGGAGAAGAACACCGAGTCTCGTTATATGCGGATGACCTATTGTTATACGTGTCGGACCCAGCGGGGGGAATGATAGAGGTTATGCGAATTTTGAGGGGGTTCGGGGATTTCTCGGGGTATAGGCTAAACATGGGGAAGAGTGAATTATTTGTGATACATCCAGGGGACCAGAGTAGAGAGATAGAAGGCTTGCCTCTAAGGAAAGTGGAAAGAAACTTCCGATACCTGGGGATTCAGATCGCTAGGAGCTGGGGAACCTTGCACAGACTTAATCTGACACGGTTGGTAGAACAAATGGAGGAGGACTTCAAGAGGTGGGACATGCAGCCTCTATCGCTGGCGGGCAGGGTGCAAGCAATTAAGATGATGGTCCTCCCGAGGTTCTTATTTGTATTTCAATGTCTCCCTATACTAATCACTAAGACCTTTTTTAATAAAATAGACAGGAGCATCACGAGCTTCGTGTGGGCAGGGAAAGTTCCGAGAGTAAGGAGGGGGTTCCTTCAGCGTAGTAGGGACAGAGGAGGATTGGCACTACCGAACTTGGGCGATTACTATTGGGCCGCCAATGTGGCAATGATACGTAAATGGATGATGGAGGGTGAGGGAGCGGCGTGGGAAAGACTGGAGAGAAAGTCCTGTAAAGGGACGAGTTTAGAGGCGCTGGTGACGGCGCCGCTACCGATCTCACCTAAAAAGTTTACCACGAACCCGGTGGTGGCGGCAACATTGAATATCTGGGGACAGTGGAGGCGACAGAGAGGGGTGCGGGGAGCCCTGGTGGGGTCCCCAATCAGGAACAACCATAGGTTCACCCCAGGAAGAATGGATGGAGGATTTCAGAGCTGGTTCCAGTTGGGAATTAGGAGGGTGGGAGATTTATTTATAGATGGGACTTTTGCGAGCTTGGGAGCATTGGAGGAAAAGTATAAGTTGCCCCGGGGAAATTTCTTGAGATATATGCAGGTGAGGGCATTTACTAGACAACAGGTGAGGGAATTTCCATTGCTCCCGACACAGGGGATACAGGACAGGGTGCTTTCAGGGGTGTGGGTCGGAGAGGGCAAGGTGTCAGAGATTTACCGAGAGATGAGGGAAGAGGGGGAGGAGTCGGTGGGCGAACTAAAAGGAAAGTGGGAAGAAGAACTAGGGGAGGAGATAGAGGAGGGTATGTGGGCTGATGCCCTAAGCAGGGTAAATTCCTCTTCCTCATGCGCCAGGCTTAGCCTGATTCAATTTAAGGTGCTACATAGAGCACACATAACGGGAGCAAGATTGAGCAGGTTCTTTGGAGTGGAGGACAAATGTGGGAGGTGTGGCGGGAGCCCGGCAAACCACGCACATATGTTTTGGGCATGCCCGGCACTGGAAGGGTATTGGAAGGGAGTGACGGGAGTGATTTCGCGGGTGGTGAAGGCCCGGGTCAAACCAGGCTGGGGGTTAGCTCTATTTGGAGTTGCGGAAGAGTCGGGAGTGCAGGAGGCGAAAGAGGCCGACGTTGTGGCCTTTGCGTCCCTAGTAGCCCGGCGCAGGATCCTACTCATGTGGAAGGAGGCGAAACCCCCCGGACTGGAGGCCTGGGTAAATGATATGGCGGGGTTCATTAAACTGGAGCAGATAAAGTTTGCCCTGAGAGGATCGGCTCAAGGGTTCACCAGGCGGTGGCAGCCATTTCTCGACTACCTAGGGGAACGTTAGAGGGAAGACAGATGACCAGCAGCAGCAACCCAGGGGGGAGGGGGGGGGGGGGGGAGGGGGGGTTTAGTTTAGGTCAAAGATAAAGGGGTTTTGTTACTTGTGTATTGTTTAAAATTTCTGTATTGTTATTGTTGCGTTTGCTTTGTAAGAGGGGAAAAATTGTTGTTTGGGAAAAAATTTTCAATAAAACATTTATTAAAAAAAAAAAAAAAAAAAAAAGTTATGATCTTTCAAAAGTCACTGGAGTCAGGGAAAGTCCCAGAGGATTGGAAAATCGTTGTTGTAACCCCCCTGTTCAAGAAGGGAACAAGGAAAAAGATGGAAAATTATAGGCCAGTTAGCCTAACCTCGGTTGTTGGCAAGATTCTAGAATCCATTGTTAAGGATGAGATTTCTAAATTCTTGGAAGTGCAGGGTGGGATTAGGACAAGTCAGCATGGATTTAGTGAGGGGAGGTCGTGCCTGACAAACCTGTTAGAGTTCTTTGAAGAGATAACAAATAGGTTAGACCAAGGAGAGCCAATGGATGTTATCTATCTTGACTTCCAAAAGGCCTTTGATAAGGTGCCTCACGGGAGACTGCTGAGTAAAATAAGGGCCCATGGTATTTGAGGCATGGATTGACGATTGGCTGTCAGGCAGAAGGCAGAGAGTTGGGATAAAAGGTTCTTTTTCGGAATGGCAACCGGTGACGAGTGGTGTCCCGCAGGGTTCAGTGTAGGGGCCACAGCTGTTCTCTTTATATATTAACGATCTAGATGACGGGACTGGTGGCATTCTGGCTAAGTTTGCCGATGATACAAAGATAGGTGGAGGGGCAGGTAGTATGGAGGAGGTGGGGAGGCTGCAGAAAAGATTTAGACAGTTTAGGAGAGTGGTCCAAGAAATGGCTGATGAAATTCAACGTGGGCAAGTGCGAGGTCTTGCACTTTGGGGAAAAGAATAGAGGCATGGACTATTTTCTTTTTTTTAAAAATATTTTATTGAAAATTTTTGGTCAACCAACACAGTACATTGTGCATCCTTTACACAACATTATAACAACACAAATAACAATGACCTATTTTATAAACAGAAAATGAATAAATAATAAATAACAAAAATGAAAACTAACCCTAATTGGCAACTGCCTTATCACAAGTAACACTCTCCAAAAATATCCTTTAACAGTCCAATATATAATTATCTGTAGCAACGACCTATACATATTATACCGTATATATTAACAACCTTGAGGGTCCTTCTGGTTCCTCCCCCCCCCCCCCCCCCCCCCCCCCCCCCCCCCGATCCTGGGCTGCTGCTGCTGCCTTCTTTTTTCCATTCCATCTATCTTTCTGCGAGGTATTCGACGAACGGTTGCCACCGCCTGGTGAACCCTTGAGCCGACCCCCTTAGAACGAACTTAATCCGCTCTAGCTTTATAAACCCTGCCATGTCATTTATCCAGGTCTCCACCCCCGGGGGCTTGGCTTCTTTCCACATTAGCAATATCCTGCGCCGGGCTACTAGGGACGCAAAGGCCAAAACATCGGCCTCTCTCGCCTCCTGCACTCCCGGCTCTTGTGCAACCCCCAAATATAGCCAACCCCCCAGCTTGGTTCGACCCACTACTTTTGAAAGCACCTTTGTCACCCCCATCCAAAACCCCTGTAGTGCCGGGCATGACCAAAACATATGGGTATGATTCGCTGGGCTTCTCGAGCACCTCGCACACCTATCCTCCACCCCAAAAAATTTACTGAGCCGTGCTCCAGTCATATGCGCCCTGTGTAATACCTTAAACTGAATCAGGCTTAGCCTGGCACATGAGGACAACGAGTTTACCCTGCTTAGGGCATCTGCCCACAGACCCCTCCTCGATCTCCTCCCCCAGCTCTTCTTCCCATTTCCCTTTTAGTTCATCTACCATAGTCTCCCCTTCGTCCCTCATTTCCCTATATATATCTGACACCTTACCATCCCCCACCCATGTCTTTGAGATCACTCTGTCCTGCACCTCTTGTGTCGGGAGCTGCGG